>NC_060182.1:6877531-7117531 GCF_021184085.1 Oncorhynchus gorbuscha | reverse complement strand
TGCAGTGACACCCTTTTCACTGAGATGCAGTGTCTTAGACCACTGCGCGCCACTCAATGAGGTGGTATTATGAAAATTGTGCTCAGAATTTTTTAGAAGGGTGATATCTTAGTGCCCTCCAGTGGCGATGACTATAATTGCAGCCAGAGAGACAACAGCAGCCACACTCAATAGGTGTACCGTGGTCCAGATCCGGACCCAGAACGGGGTCAATATGGAACGCTAGTCGTCAGCATATCAAGAAGCTGAAACATGGCTTAAGCCTGATGAATTGACTGTGTTAAATGGAGGCCTCACCCCCAGGTTACACTAGTGACCATATCACATCCTGCAACATTGCTAACATTTACGATAGCAAATTTCAATTTACAAAACAATAACCCAATTTCTTCGTCTTTTGAGCTTCTAGTGATGAAATCTCTGCAGCTTACTCAATCACTTTTCATAGCTACTGTTTACAGGCCTCCTGGGCCATATACAGCGTTCGTCACTGAGTTCCCTGAATTCCTATCGGACCTTGTAGTCATGGCAGATGGTGACTTTAATATACACATGAAAAATCCACAGACCCACTCCAACAGGCTTTCGGCGCCATAGTCGACTCAGTGGGTTTTGTCCAACATGTCTCCGGACCTAGTCACTGCCACAGTCATACTCTGGACCTTGTTTTGTTCCATGGAATAAATGTTGTGGATCTTCATGTTTTTCCTCATGATCCTGGACTATCAGACCACCAATTTTATTATGTTTGCAATTGCAACAAATAATCTGCTCAGACCCCAACCAAGGACCATCAAACCAAAGATTCCTAGATCCCATTCCAGACTCCCTCCACCTACCCAAGGATATCAGAGTACAACAATCGGTTAACCACCTAACTGAGGAAATACATTTAACCTTGCGTAATACCCTAGATGCAGTTGCACTCCTAAAAACTAAAAACATTTCTCATAAGAAACTTGCTCCCCGGCATACAGAAAATACCCGAGCTCTGAAGCAAGCTTCCAGAAAATTGGAAAGGAATGGCGCTACACCAAACTGGAAGTCTTCAGACTAGCTTGGACTGACAGTACCGTGCAGTATCGAAGAGCCCTCACTGCTGCTCGATCATCCTATTTTTCGAACTTAATTGAGGAAAATAAGAACAATCCACCCCCCAAAATGTGATACTGTCGCAAATGTAACTAAAAAACAGAATTAACCAAGTGAGGATGGCTTTCACTTCAGCAGTGATACATTCATGAACTTCTTTGATGAAAAGATCATGATCATAAGAAAGCAAATGATGGACTCCTCTTTAAATCTGCCTATTCCTCCGAAGCTCAGTTGTCCTGAGTCTGCACAACTCTGCCAGGACCTAGGATCAAGGGAGACACTCAAGTTCTTTAATACTATATCTCTTGACACATTGATGAAAATAGTCTTGGCCTCTAAACCTTCAAGCTGCATACTGGACCCTATTCCAACTAATCTACTGAAAGAGCTGCTTCCTGTGCTTGGCCCTCATATATTAAACATAATAAATGCTCCTCTATCCACCAGATGTGTACCTAACTCACTAAAAGTGGCAGTAATAAAGGCTCTCTTGAAAAAGCGAAACCTTGACCCAGAAAATATAAAAAACTATCATCCTAAATCGAGTCTCCCATTCCACTCAAAAAAAATGTAAAAGCTGTTGCGCAGCAACTCGCTGCCTTCATGAAGACAAACAATGTATACAAACGCTTCAGTCTGGATTTAGACCCCATCATAGCACTGAGACTGCACTTGTAAAGGTGGTAAATTACCTTTTAATGGCGTCAGACCGAGGCTCTGCATCTGTCCTCGTGCTCCTAGACCTTAGTGCTGCTTTTGATACCATCGATCACCACATTCTTTTGGAGAGATTAGAAACCCAAATTGGTCTACACGGACAAATTCTGGCCTGGTTTAGATCTTATCTGTCAGAAAGATATCAGTTTGTCTCTGTGGATTTATTATTTTATTTATATTTTTTATTTCACCTTTATTTAACCAGGTAGGCTAGTTGAGAACAAGTTCTCATTTACAACTGCGACCTGGCCAAGATAAAGCATAGCAGTGTGAACAGAAAACACAGAGTTACACATGGAGTAAACAATTAACAAGTCAATAACAGTAGAAAATGGTTTGTCCTCTGACAAATCAACTGTAAATGTTCTTCCAGGCTCCGTTTTAAACTACTATTGTTTTCACTATAAGTTTTACCTCTTTGTGATGTCATTCGGAAACCTAATGTTAACTTTCACTGCTATGCGGACGACACACATTACATTTCAATGAAACATGGTGAAGCTACAAAATTGTCCTTCCTGGTTGTCCGTGTTTCAGACATAAGGAAGTGGATGGCAGCAAATGTTTTAAACTCGGACAAAACAGAGATGCTTGTTCTTGGTCCCAAGAAACAAAGAGATCTTCTGTTGAATCTGACAATTAATCTTGATGGTTGTACAGTCGTCTCAAATAAAACAGGGGAGGGAGGGACCTCTGTGTTCCTCTGGACCCTGATCTCTCTTTTGACAAATATATCAAGACTGTTTCAAGGACGGCTTTTATCCATCTACGTAACATTGCAAAAATCAGAAACTTTCTGTCCAAAAATGATGCAGAAAAATGAATCCATGCTTTTGTCACTTCTACGTTAGACTACTGCAATGCTCTATTTGCCGGCTTCCCGGATAAAGCACAAAATAAACTTCAGTTAGTGCTAAACACTGCTGCTAGAATCTTGATTAGAACCCCCAAAATGTATCATATTACTCCAGTGCTAACCTGGATCATATTACTCCGGTGCTAGCCTGGCTCATATTACTCCAGTGCTAACCTGGATCATTTTACTCCAGTGCTAACCTGGATCATTTTACTCCAGTGCTAACCTGGCTCATATTACTCCAGTGCTAGCCTGGCTCATATTACTCCAGTGCTAACCTGGATCATTTTACTCCAGTGCTAACCTGGATCATTTTACTTCAGTGCTAACCTGGCTCATATTACTCCAGTGCTAGCCTGGCTCATATTACTCCAGTGCTAGCCTGGCTCATATTACTCCAGTGCTAACCTGGATCATTTTACTCCAGTGCTAACCTGGCTCATATTACTCCAGTGCTAACCTGGCTCATATTACTCCAGTGCTAACCTGGATCATATTACTCCGGTGCTAACCTGGATCATATTAAGGCAAGGGCTGATTTCAAGGTTTTACTGCTAACCTACAAAGCATTACATGGACTTGCTCCTACCTATCTTTCCAATTTGCTCCTGCCGTACATACCTACACGTACGCTACGGTCACAAGACACAGGCCTCCTTACTGTCCCTAGAATTTCTAGGCAAACAACTGGCTTTCTCCAATAGTGCTCCATTTTTATGGAATGGTCTGCCTATCCATGTGAGAGACGCAGATTCTTTCTCGACCTTTAAGTCTTTATTGAAGACTCATCTTTTCATTAGGTCCTATGATTGAGTGTAGTCTGGCCCAGGAGTGTGAAGGTGAACGGAAAGGCACTGGAGCAACGAACCGTCCTTGCTGTCTCTGCCTGGCCGGTTCCCCTCTCTCCACTGGGATTCTCTGCATCTAACCCTATTACAGGGGCTGAGTCACTGGCTTACTGGTGCTCTTCCATGCAGTCCCTAGGAGGGGTGTGTCACTTGAGTGGGTTGAGTCACTGACGTGATCTTCCTTTCGGGGTTGGCGCCCCCCTTAGGTTCGTGTCGTGGGGGAGACTATACTCGGCCTTGTCTCAGGATGGTAAGTTGGTGGTTGAAGATATCCCTCTAGTGGTGTGGGGGCTGTGCTTTGGCAAAGTGGGTGATGTTATTAGCCTGCCTGTTTGGCCCTGTTCAGGGGTATTGTCAGATGGGGCCACAGTGTTTCCCGACCCTTCCTGTCTAGGGTCAGTCTGTTATATCTGGAGTATTTCTCCTGTCTTATCCGGTGTCCTGTGTCAATTTAAGTATGCTCTCTCTAATTTTCTCTCTTTTTCTCTTTCTCTGCAGTTAGTTTCAGAATGGGTGGCAAGGAATAAGTTAGTCCTAAATATTTCTAAAACCTAAAGCATTGTATTTGGGACAAATCCTTCACTAAACCCTCAACCTCAACTATATCTCGTAATGAATAATGTGGAAACTGAGCAAGTTGAGGTGACTAAACTGCTTGGAGTAACTCGGGATTATAAACTGTCATGGTCAAAATATATTGATACAACAGTAGCTAAGATGGGGAGAAGTCTGTCCATAATAAAGTGCTGCTCTGACTTCTTAACAACAATATCACCTGGACTACAGGTCAGTCGTGTGGTCAGGTGCCACAAAGAGGGACTTGGGGAAATTGCAGTTGGCTCAGAACAGGGCAGCATTGCTAGCCCTTAAAAGTACACTGAGAGCTAACATTAATGACATGCATGTCAATCTCTCATAGTTCAAAGCGGAAGAGAGATTGACTTCCTCATTACTTGTTTTTGTAAGAAGTGTTGACAAGCTGAAGGTAACGAGCTGTCTGTTTAAAATACTAGCACACAGCTCGGACACCCATGCATACCCCACAAGACATGCCACCAGAGGTATCTTCACAGTCCCCAAGTCCAGAACAGACTACGGGATGTGCATAGTACTACATAGAGCCATGACTACATGGAACTCCATTATGAAGTAACACAAAGTAACACAAACATAGGCACAGACACATACATACACACACGATAACATACTGTGGAAGGACCACCAGAGGGCAGGCTGGGCTCACGGATAGTAGCCCAACAAGGCATGGGAGACAAGGTAACCAGAGGGCAGGCAGGGCTCACGGATAGTAGCCCAACAAGGCATGGGAGACAAGGTAACCAGAGGCAATTAAGCACAGCTGACGGTACTAATGACATACTCTCCTTCCCCTATAAGAGAGAGAATGGAACCAGCAGAGAGAAGGGGAAAAAAACGATCTCTGGAAGATGGCCACCGAGACAGAGAAGCTATCTATGAAGAACCACTAAGATGTTGACAATCTGTGACTTTTGTTGTAGTTTAAAGATAGTTGTATTTTGTTCCTGTTTGATCTGGAGAAGATGTGTGTTTTTTCCTTGGGAGATATTCATTGATTATGTTGTAGTGTTTGTGTTGACCAAATGCCCTCAATAGAGAACTGTGTTCAATCAAGAAATATATATATGTGGTAGTAGTGGAGTAGCGGCCTGAGGGAACCCAGTGTGTTGTAGATATGTGGCAGTAGGGGCCTGAGGGAACCCAGTGTGTTGTAGATATGTGGCAGTAGGGGCCTGAGGGAACCCAGTGTGTTGTAGATATGTGGCAGTAGGGGCCTGAGGGAACCCAGTGTGTTGTAGATATGTGGTAGTAGGGGCCTGAGGGAACCCAGTGTGTTGTAGATATGTGGCAGTAGGGGCCTGAGGGAACCCAGTGTGTTGTAGATATGTGGCAGTAGGGGCCTGAGGGAACCCAGTGTGTTGTAGATATGTGGCAGTAGGGGCCTGAGGGAACCCAGTGTGTTGTAGATATGTGGCAGTAGGGGCCTGAGGGAACCCAGTGTGTTGTAGATATGTGGCAGTAGGGGCCTGAGGGAACCCAGTGTGTTGTAGATATGTGGTAGTAGGGGCCTGAGGGAACCCAGTGTGTTGTAGATATGTGGTAGTAGGGGCCTGAGGGAACCCAGTGTGTTGTAGATATGTGGTAGTAGGGGCCTGAGGGAACCCAGTGTGTTGTAGATATGTGGTAGTAGGGGCCTGAGGGAACCCAGTGTGTTGTAGTGGTATAGGGGCCTGTGTGTTGTAGATATGTGGTAGTAGGGGCCTGAGGGAACCCAGTGTGTTGTAGATATGTGGTAGTAGGGGCCTGAGGGAACCCAGTGTGTTGTAGATATGTGGTAGTAGGGGCCTGAGGGAACCCAGTGTGTTGTAGATATGTGGTAGTAGGGGCCTGAGGGAACCCAGTGTGTTGTAGATATGTGGTAGTAGGGGCCTGAGGGAACCCAGTGTGTTGTGAAATCTGTGAATGTTTCATAATGTTTTTAAAATTGTATAAACTGCCTTAATGTTTCTATTGTCTGTCCCAAATGGCATCCTATTCTCTATGGGCTTATGGGTCAAAAGTAGTGCACTAAATAACTGATAGGGTGCCACTTGGGACACAAATCTATTGGCTCAGACAAGATGGTCCCTGTGGCAGACCTGGGTTTTTCCAACAGCCAACGCCGTTACCCACCCACATACACGACCCAGCCAGCCACGGCCATGACCACAGCCGTGTGGGTGCGTAAACAGCTATCATTCATCACCCCTCCCCCTAATTCTTGGTTCTCTCTTCCTCCATTACCCCCCCCCTCTCTCTATCCTGTCGTCCATTGAATCATGAAGATCAGATCACAGGAGTATAGGTTGATGAGGGCGTCGCTATTGTCTCTGTTACTAATAATAGCAATAAGGGCGGTACCGTTTATCTTTTACAATCACACCTCCTTGATGGATTCTAAAGCCAGAGCTTTACTCTTTAACCTTCTTCAGCAACACCCTACTTCCTCTCACCAAGACAGTTCAAATGATTACTGAGTCAATAAATGTCAGGTATTCCTCCAAGGTGACAAACATTGGGGAAACAGTCAGCTTTGCTTTAAATTCAGTGTTAATAACAACCAAATCCAGCATGCTGTTCCATAAATCATAAACAACTATACTTCCACTCTGCAAAGTGTAGTGGCCTTTGCCATAAAAGCTGTGGTCTAGAGGGTTTGATATACAGTTTTGGGGGGTTTATACAGACTTTCGAGCAATCTCTCTCTCTCTCTCTCTCTCTCTCTCTCTCTCTCTCTCTCTCTCTCTCTCTCTCTCTCTCTCACACACACACTCACCCTTTATCTCTGAACTAGCAAGGCTCTGGCCATTAGAAGGAATTATTCCTGTGGTATTATTTTCTCCTCTCATCCATTGAAGTTCCCCCGTAATAGACCTGGCTTTCGGCCAGTAGAATAGACAATAATCATTATAAGAGGGTAATGGTAATGGGCTATATTTCAAATACTTCCTACACAGTACAGATCAAATATATTTTTTCCATACATTGACAGTACACCTACGGAAATAATTTGACAGGACAATCTTATTGCATAGAATTGTTCATCTGTGTGCTTTTTCTCAGAGGTCAAATGATAGTACTGTAGTAGCCAACTCCCTGCTGACCTAAAAGAAATAACCCTTTCATTTAGAATATGTTGCATCGTTGCTTTGGTTTTACATGAATTATTCACTCATGGTGTTTCTACTTAGTGTATGTAGCCAGATGACCACTAGATGGTGGTGTCACACTTCACAGGTCTTTCATATGTGTAGTTTATTTGTCTGTAGGTTATATCCCCATGTAGCTGCACTTAAATGACATTTTACCCATGCTTTTCCTTTCATCTATGTTTCATTGAAAGTCATGGTCACAGAGCTGATGTCTAATGTTAACAAGGTCCAATGAGTCACTGATTAAAACCTTCCACAGTGCAAGACGTTTGATAATTGTAGCAAAGTTCTCTGCTATTTCTATTGTTGTTCAACCGTGAAAAGGAAAATAAATGTATGCCAATGTAACAGTATAATTTTAAACCGTCCCCTCGCCCATACCCAGGCGCGAACCAGGGACCTTCTGCACACAGCAACAACATTCACCCACGAAGCATCGTTACCCATCGCTCCACAAAAGCCGCAGCCCTTGCAGTGCAAAGGGGAACTACTACTTCAAGGTCTCAGAGTAAGTGACGTAACCGATTGAAATGCTATTTAGCGCACACCGCTAACGAAGCTAGCCGTTTCACATCCGTTACACGAATAAATGTAGTTTAGTTTTGCGCCAAACCTTTTGTTTACAGCTCTTCTCTTAACATTCATGCATTTTGTTAATTAAAAGTATAAATAAAAAAGTGATCATATGTTTTAATTCATAAATAAGTTCAGCTAAATAAACTAAATACTAACTTTATCCTTGTAATTAGTGGGGTACTTCATGTTTCTCGGTTGGAGATGTTGACAGGCACATGGAGGTGAGGTAGAGAGCTCCGTATTTGAACTGTGTGGTGGTTCACGCCAACCTGTTGATTGTCCCGGGGGGGGGGGGGACATTGAAATGTCAATTGGTACATTCCATGGTGATGTGCATCTTCATCTTCTTCTATGGTATAATGGCATTCGCAAAACAGTTGGATGTACATTCTACCACCAGAGGTGGATAATAAGGACCCCATAAAGGAAATAATTATAATCATACAAATGATCACAATGTACTTTAACTGAACAAAATCAACCTGCTTTCTGTATAAGAAAAACCAACAAATTGTAATCAGGTTGCTACACAGCCTCAGAAAGCCTCCTGCGAGGGCGAGAGATTTCATAGCGACAATAGTCCTTGCAGTGCTTCTGCAGTGGAGCCCCAAAACCTTCTCGGCTGCAGATATAATGATGTCCAGATTATTGCACTTCATGGACATTTGTACAATTGATCACTGTGGCTATAAATGCTACAAAGTCCACCTTCACATTGTGTGTATCCAAATCACTTAATTGACTTAAAAAACATTAGCAACTGGTTGCCCTGCCTCCACTGCCATACCTTCAACACTGTGGCATCTTGCCCTTCCACTCTTTTCCCCGCCTCCACATAGGAGATTTACTGTACAGCCCTGATCCAGGGCACTCAGGTAAGTCCTGAGTATGATCCCCACCACAGTTGCAACATTTTCAATACCGTCTGCAAACATTTGACACGTGACCATATATTTTACAGCTCCCACACTGTAATGGTTTCTACTAAAATGCTCTCACCGCATATGTCACATATCCAAGCTTCACATATTCAGGTAGGGTCTCCTCAAACAACGATAATATTGATAGACTTTTCTTCTTCCTTCCATTTACCATAGGGGTCAGGTGACGTGTACTGACCACTCCTGGGATTTTCTGACTAATGTACTCATCATCTATATCCAAGGAGACTCCAGCTATAACTCCTTTTTTCAGGCGCCCTACTCCGAAGACAAATAGAGGTTACTTCTGACGTGGACAATTTAGCCAGATCCAGTGTACGTTAATTCTGTTCTTCATCGACACAATTAACCAAAACAAGGCCGCTTCCAGTCACCTTTATTGAACCTCCTTGTCCAAAAAAAATGCATTATTGGACCAGTCCATGTCTTCTACCACAGCTTTTTGCTCGTTTTGTTCCATTCTTTTGATATCTCTATTTTCATTCATTGTCACACACTTCACTTGCTGCACTTTCAGATTCAAGAAACAATTCCATGGACGCTGCCATTTTGGAACTGTCATCCATCTCCTGTTTACAATCTCACTGATTTATCAAGCCGTTCCCTGCAATGTTACCACACTCAATCTGGTGAAATGCATTATGGGTCAAATGTATTTTATCCCTTTGTTTTAGGTCAGCAGGGAGTCGGCTACTACAGTACTATCATTTGACCTCTCTGAGAAAAAGCACACAGATGAACAATTCTATGCAATAAGATTGATATCCAGGGGAACTTAAATCCATTTTACCTCATTTCTACCAGCATGTTAAATGTGCAACCAGAGGAAAAAACTCTGTGCGTGTGAGTGACTGCATGTGTGCTAACAGACACATTAGATGATTCTTATATTAAATAATGACTTAATCATGATTAACAATTAGTTAGAAAGAGAACAACTCAAAGTAATGTTCATCAAAATATTGAAATGATAATTACAATATTTGTGAATTTTATGAATAGTATATCTAATGGAAGATGAATAAACTTAACTGGGGATAGGGCGAAAGCTTACTGACACACCAGACAAATGGTTTATTACAACTTTAATTCATTATAGTTACATAACATTGTTTTTTATGGTAAATGGGCATCTAACCATATAAGAAAAAACATTTTGTAGTGAATGTTGTACAATCATTCACACAAAACATGTGTTAAAATGTCATTGGACACAAAAGGCAACGGATTGTAGGTATGACCCACCTGTTGTTATACCCTCTGCTGAGACAGAAATAAAGAGCTGAGTCAACTGGGTTCAATCAGAATCACTCAAAGATGATCTTAATAACAGAGAAGGCACACAAATAATCAGTAATGGTGTCACGTTCTATCACTGTGCATACTATTCATGATGTCATACACTTGACTCATCTCTCCTTTGTGGATATCCTCACTGAAGTGTAAGTCACACCAGTGGATGGGAAGAACAGCTGACTGCCATTCATGCAGGTGACTTTCACTATGGCCCTGTAGTCAAGGTCGAAATTTGCTTTCCCCACTGTGATCTCAACATCCATGGTCGTCCCTGGTGGGATCTTCACTTTGATGGTATCTGATTCTGTTATGGTCTCTGTCTTCTGCAGGCTGGTGGATTGCTCCACTCCCATGGTCAAGCTGAACCCTGATGACACCTCGACCATATCCGGGATCCCTGCTTTGACCGACACACTCAAGGTGGATTCTATCTTGTTGCTGACGGACCAGGAGGAAGTCTTGGTCAGGGTCTTGCTGTATGTAATGGACTCCTCTTGAACCAATGAGGTGTCATTGTGGTGGGACACGGATTTAACATATTCTGGAGTCACCTAAAATCAACACACACACAAAGATACAAATTGTTCAGACAAGACAAAGACAATTTTAGAACTAATCATCAGTGAGGAACTGATCAATTGATTTTTACTAAGCCAACAATAGTAACTAATGTGTCTGTATGTGTGTGTGACTGTCCTAGAAATGAGATCCCTGATGAAGGTCAACCCCCATATTGGATTACATGTTATAAAGTGGACAGCCCCCTTAATGTTAGAGCATCGGTAGAGTTTTCCTGAGCTGTCTACACACACCTGGGGTTTGAAGAGGGACAGGGTGGGATACTTCATGTCATTCAGCACGGACAACTTGATGGTGTTGATGAAGAGGAAGCCCATGCAGTCGATGTCTGAGCCAGACCTGCCCTACAGTCCCAGGCAGATTCCAGACCCCACATCTATGGTGTACTCAGTCTTCAGTGGCCAGCTGGTCATTTTTTCAAAGAACTGACGGTTCTGACTCGTCGTGAACTTGATGGCACCCAGACGTGTGCCGGCACTGTTACCAAACAGCGACAGCTTGGTGATGCGCTCACCGAGTTTGAACTCAACCTCATTGAAAGTGTATGAATTTCCAAAGGTCGCAACGTGCCTGTCCACTAGCTCCGCCCGCACAGCTTTGACCCGCCAGCCTTCCACCGCCACTCCAATCTTCCTGAGGGTGGCACCGTTGTTCATGCCGTGGAATTCAAATGAACTGCCTCTTCCACCACCGATCAACTGCAGTGTGGTTGCCATGTTAAGTGTGTGTGTACGTCACGTAACCTGAAATACAAATTTGTACAGATACATTTAAGAAACCTCCAACTCAAACTCAGATCTGATTCAGACATTCAAAGCACCAACAGGAAATGAAAGAACAAGATAAAAGGATCAAACAATAACTAAGGGATATAATGACTCATGGTAGGAACTAGAGGTCGAGCAACACATCAGTCTAGGGCAGGGCTCTTCAACCCTGTTCCTGGAGAGCTACCCTCCTGTTGGTTCACTACAGCCCTGTTCCTGGAGAGCTATCATCCTATAGGTTCACTACAGCCCTGTTCCTGGAGAGCTACCCTCCTATAGGTTCACTACAGCCCTGTTCCTGGAGAGCTACCCTCCTATAGGTTCACTCCAGCCCTGTTCCTGGAGAGCTACCCTCCTATAGATTCACTCCAGCCCTGTTCCTGGAGAGCTATCATCCTATAGGTTCACTCCAGCCCTGTTCCTGGAGAGCTACCCTCCTATAGGTTCACTACAGCCCTGTTCCTGGAGAGCTACCCTCCTGTTGGTTCACTCCAGCCCCAGCTGTAACTAACCTGATTATACCATCTACTGCATCTTGCCTATGCCATTCGGCCATCGCTCATCCATATATCATCCATATATATTTTTATGTACATATTCATATGTACATATATGTACTTATTCATTCCTTTACACTTGTGTGTGTATAAGGTAGTGTCAGGACCTGGTTACAAACCCGGGTCTCTGGAGTGAGAAACAGTCACTTAACCAACTGAGCCACAAATAGTCGGCAGAACCCAGAAGATGAGGCAGACACAGCAGTACTTGTGATGGTGTATTTAATGAAGTAAAAAGTGAAGTTCTTCAGGAAAACATGTAACTCCACAACCTCAAAAGGAATCCTACAAGAACAAAGGTAATCCTCCAAGACAAAAAAGGTAAATCCACAAGGTGGAAGGTAAAGCACAAAAAGCCTCAAAAGATACTCAAAAAAACAAACAAACAAGAGCAAAAAAACAGAATTCCACAAGAGAGTCCACCGGGATCAACAAGAGTTCACAGAGTACTAGGGCTGGGTGCTAACATACAAACACAGAGCAAAGAACAGAGGAAAACAAAGGGTTTAAATACAATCAGGGGAAACGAGGCACAGGTGCAAATAATAATGGGGATCCAGGGAAAACAAAAGGTCAAAATGCACAATGGGGGCATCTAGTGACCAAAAACCGGAACAGCCCTGGCCAAATCCTGACAGGTAGTTGTTGTGAAATTGCAAGATTAATTGTTAGATATTACTGCATGGTCGGAACTAGAATCACAAGCAATTCGCTACACTCGCATTAACATCTGCTAACCATGTGTATGTGACAAATAAAATTTGATTTGATTAGATTAGAATCAGTTGGACTAGATTGGGATTGGAATGAAAAAAATAGAGGATGGTAGCTCTGGTCTTGGGCGACCAAATCGTTCCACAATCCTCAGGTCACTGAGAATGAAGCGTTCTTGAATTGCTCCTAACTCCTCCTCGTCCTCCACCCTCCTCTGATCTTTCCATCTTTATTCGCATGGAATCTGTCACACCCATTCCTTCCTCCACAGCTTGGGTCCTCAGTCACCATGGAGTCTCTCTCCTACTCCCATCACCTCCCACTCTACCTCCTGCTGTTTCTCCTGAAAAACACCATGGAGTAACTCTCCTACTCCCAGCACCTCCCACTCTACCTCCTGCTGTTTCTCCTGATCAACACCATGGAGTCCCTCTCCTACTCCCAGCACCTCCCCACTCTACCTCCTGCTGTTTCTCCTGATCAACACCATGGAGTAACTCTCCTACTCTCAGCACCTCCCCACTCTACCTCCTGCTGTTTCTCCTGATCAACACCATGGAGTCCCCCTCCTACTCCCAGCACCTCCCCACTCTACCTCCTGCTGTTTCTCCTGATCAACACCATGGAGTCCCTCACCTACTCCCAGCACCTCCCCACTCTACCTCCTGCTGTTTCTCCTGATCAACACCATGGAGTCCCTCTCCTACTCCCAGCACCTCCCCACTCTACCTCCTGCTGTTTCTCCTGATCAACACCATGGAGTCCCTCTCTTACTCCCAGCACCTCCCCACTCTACCTCCTGCTGTTTCTCCTGATCAACACCATGGAGTCCCCCTCCTACTCCCAGCACCTCCCACTCTACCTCCTGCTGTTTCTCCTGATCAACTTGGTGACTTATGTGTAATGAAACATATTGTTGTGTATGAATGTTACAAGATGCTACATTAGAATATGATAACCTTCCCTTTAATGATGAGTATGAATGTAATAGATGCTACATCAGAATATGAGGTTGTTTATGGTGCTAAAACTAATCTCTCCAAACAAAGTCGCTGCTTTGAAATATCTGAAAGAATAAAGATTGAAATGAATTAATATATAACAATATTCTTTAAGACAGGCTGCACTATTCACAGGTATGTACTAATATAGTCTAATATTCATTCAGACAGGCTTTAGTATTTACAGGTATATATTCATATATTATGACACTGTCTAATATAGAACAGGGTCTGTTAACTTTATCAAGTGTCCAATTAAATTGTGCCCTCTCTTTTTTAATTTAATTTATTTCACCTTTATTTATCCAGGTAAGCAAGTTGAGAACAAGTTGCCATTTACACCTGCGACCTGGCCAAGATAAAACAAAGCAGTGTGACACAAACAACAACACAGAGTTACACATGGAATAAACAACAACACAGAGTTACACATGGACTAAACAACAACACAGAGTTACACATGGAATAAACTACAACACAGAGTTACACATGGAATAAACTACAACACAGAGTTACACATGGAATAAACAACAACACAGAGTTACACATGGAATAAACTACAACACAGAGTTACACATGGAATAAACAACAACACAGAGTTACACATGGAATAAACAATAACACAGAGTTACACATGGAATAAACTACAACACAGAGTTACACATGGAATAAACAACAACACAGAGTTACACATGGAATAAACAACAACACAGAGTTGCACATGGAATAAACAACAACACAGAGTTACACATGGAATAAACTACAACACAGAGTTACACATGGAATAAACTACAACACAGAGTTACACATGGAATAAACTACAACACAGAGTTACACATGGAATAAATGAGCGTACAGTCAATTACACAATAGAAAAAAGATAGTCTATATACAGTATGTGCAAATGGCGTGAGGAGGTAAGGCAATAAATAGGCCATAGTAGCGAATTAGTTACATTATAGCAGATTAACACTGGAGTGATAGATGAGCAGATGATGATGTGCAAGTAGTGATACTGGTGTGCAAAAGAGCAGAAAAATAAAGAAAAGCAATATGGGGATGAGGTAGGTAGATTGGGTGGACTATGTACAGCGATCGGTTAGCTGCTCAGATAGCTGATGTTTAAAATTAGTGAGGGATATGTAAGGCTTCAGCGATTTTAGAAATTTGTTCCAGTCACTGGCAGCAGAGAACTGGAAGGAAAGGCGGCCAAAGGAGGTTTTTGCTTTGGGGATGACCAGTGAGATATACCTGCTGGAACACATACTACAGGTGGGTGTTGTTATCGTGACCAGTGAGCTGAGATAAGGCAGAGCTTTACCTAGCATAGACTTAGATGACCAGGAGCCAGCGGGTCTCGAGATGAATTACTTAGCGAGGGCCAGCAGACTAGAGCATACAGGTCGCAGTGTTGGGTGGTATAAGGGGCCTTGTTAACAAAACGGTTCCCCCGGTGATGCGTTGTGCAGACCTCACTACCCTCTGGAAAGCCTTACGGTTGTCCATTGTTTGTAATATATGTATGCTTGAGTTCCCTCATGTGCTTTAGGTATTGATTTGATATTAATAAAAGAAAAAAAGAAAAATAATAAAAAATAAATTAAAAAAAGCCATACGGTTGTGGGCGGAGCAGTTGCCCTACCAGGCGGTGATACAGCCCGACAGGATGCTCTCAATTATGCATCTGTAGAAGTTTGTGAGTGCTTTTGGTGACAAGCCGAATTTCTTCAGCCTCCTGAGGTTGAAGAGGCGCTGCTGCGCCTTCTTCACGATGCTGTCTGTGTGGGTGGACCAATTCAGTTTGTCTGTGATGTGTACGCCGATGAACTTAAAACTTACTACCCTCTCCAATACTGTTCCATCAATGTGGATAGGGGGGTGTTCCCTCTGCTGTTACCTGAAGTCCACGATCATCTCCTTAGTTTTGTTGACGTAGAGTGTGAGGTTATTTTCCTGACACCACACTCTGAGGGCCCTCACCTCCTCCCTGTAGGCAGTCTCGTCATTGGTGGTAATCAAGCCTACCACTGTTGTGTCGTCCGCAAACTTGATGATTGAGTTGGAGGCGTGCGTGGAAACACAGTCGTGGGTGAACAGGGAGTACAGGAGAGGGCTCAGAATGCACCCTTGTGGGGCCCCTGTGTTGAGGATCAGCGGGGTGGAAATGTTGTTGCCTACCCTCACCACCTGGGGGCGACACGTCAGGAAGTCCAGTACCCAGTTGCACAGGGCGGGGTCTAGACCCAGGGTCTCGAGCTTGATGACGAGCTTGGAGGGCACTATGGTGTTAAATGCCGAGCTGTAGTCGATGAACAGCATTCTCACATAGGTATTCCTCTTGTCCAGATGGGTTAGGCAGTGTGCAGTGTGGTTGAGATTGCATCGTCTGTGGACCTATTTGGGCGGTAAGCAAATTGGAGTGGGTCGAGGGTGTCAAGTAGGGTGGAGGTGATATGGTCATTGACTAGTCTCTCAAAGCACTTAATGATGACGGAAGTCGTTTAGCTCAGTTACCTTAGCTTTCTTGGAAACAGGAACAATGGTGGCCCTCTTAAAGCATGTGGGAACAACAGACTGGGATAGGGATTGATTGAATATGTCCGTAAACACACCAACCAGCTGGTCTGCGCATGCTCTGAGGGCGCGGCTGGGGATGCCGTCTGGGCCTGCAGCCTTGCGAGGGTTGACACATTTAAATGTTTTCCTCACGTCAGCTGCAGTGAAGGAGAGTCCGCATGTTTTAGTTGCGGGCCATGTCAGTGGCACTGTATTGTCCTCAAAGTGGGCAAAAAGTTATTTAGTCTGCCTGGAAGCAAGACATCCTGGTCCGTGACTGGGCTGGTTTTCTTTTTGTAATCCGTGATTGACTGTAGACCCTGCCACATACCTCTTGTGTCTGAGCCGTTGAATTGAGATTCTACTTTGTCTCTATACTGATGCTTAGCTTGTTTGATTGTCTTGCGGAGGGAATAGCTACACTGTTTGTATTCGGTCATGTTTCCGGTCACCTTGCCCTGATTACAATCAGTGGTTCGTGCTTTCAGTTTCACGCGAATGCTGCCACCAATCCACGGTTTCTGGTTTGGGAATGTTTTAATCGTTGTCTGACGCAATACGAAACATATCCCAGTCCACGTGATGGAAGCAGTCTTGGAGTGTGGAATCAGATTGGTCGGACCAGCGTTGAACAGACCTGAGCGCGGGAGCTTCTTGTTTTAGTTTCTGTCTGTAGGCAGGGATCAACAAAATGGAGTCGTGGTCAGCTTTTCCAAAAGGAGGGCGGGGCAGGGCCTTATATGCGCCGTGGAAGATAGAATAGCAGTGATCCAAGGTTTTTCCAGCCCTGGTTGCACAATCGATATGCTGATAAAATTTAGGGAGTCTTGTTTTCAGATTAGCCTTGTTAAAATCCCCCGTTACAATGAATGCAGCCTCCGGATAAATGGATTCCAGTTTGCAAAGAGTCAAATAAAGTTCGTTCAGAGCCATCGATGTGTCTGCTTGGGGGGGAATATATACGGCTGTGATTATAATCGAAGAGAATTCCCTTGGTAGATAATGCGGTCGACATTTGATTGTGAGGAATTCTAAATCAGGTGAACAGAAGGAATTGAGTACCTGTATGTTGTTATGATCACACCACGTCACGTTAACCATGAAGCATACGCCCCCGCCCCTCTTCTTACCAGAAAGATGTTTGTTTCTGTCTGCGCAATGCGTGGAGAAACCAGTTGGCTGCACCGACTCCGATAGCGTCTCTCCAGTGAGCCATGTTTCAGTGAAGCAAAGAACGTTACAGTCTCTGATGTCCCTCTGGAATGCTACCCTTGCTCGGATTTCATCAACCTTCTTGTCAAGAGACTGGACATTGGTGAGAAGAATGCTAGGGAGTGGTGCACGATGTTCCCGTCTCCGGAGTCTGACCAGAAGACCGCTCCGTTTCCCCCTTTTACGAAGTTGATTTTTTGGGTCGCCGGCTGGGATCCATTCCGTTGTCCTGGGTGAAAGGCAGAACACAGGATCCGCTTCGCGAAAGTCATATTCTTGGTCGTACTGATGGTGAGTTGACGCTGCTCTTATGTTCAGTAGTTCTTCTCGACTGTATGTAATGAAACCTAAGATGAACTGGGGTACCAATGTAAGAAATAACACGTAAAAAAAAAAAAAAAACTGCATAGTTTCCTGGGAACGCGAAGCGAGGCGGCCATCTCTGTAGGCGCCGGATTGCTCCAAGGTGGGAGTTATGGTATTTAACTGCAATGTGTTAGTAACACACAATATGTCAATTGGCCCAGGGGGCAGTGCAGCATCATTCATGGGGGACGACATGTTTACTGTTGCCTTGTTTTCACATGGTTGACTTTGGCCTCCTATTGTTCTCTTTTGAATTCAAAAGTATGATGTTAGTATGATGTTTAATTTTGAGGTGAGTAGACTGTTGAGTGTAGTGCTTTACATCAAGCTGTCTCTTCATCTTAAATACTGTTACGTTCCCCAGTTTTTGTGTTGTGGGTTTGTGTATATGTATATTTCAGGAAATGGCTTCCTGGATTCCCCCCAAGCAGCTGATTGGTCGGCCCCAGTGCAGATTGGAGCTCTGATCCCGCCCTCTCATTAAGGGATACAGCTGTCGGCAATTACAAACTCCTTCTGCAGCTTTATAAGACACTGTTCCTTTGTTAGGAAGAGAGAGCTTCTTTGATGTCCTGTGTTGCTCAGGGAGAGCGGCTTGGTATGTCCTGTGTTTGGTTGTATTTTGTTGCTTGTCATGCAGACGCATGTCAAAAGGATTGTTTTTGATCTTTGAAATTGTATACTTGAATTTATTGTTGAGTCATGATTTAGGTGTTACTTGACTAAATCATTGGACAGATTCTTTAAAACAGGTTGACAGACCCTGTTCTATATTAGACAGTGTCATAATATATTAATGCATACCTGTGAATAATGTAGCCTGTGTTAATGAATATTGAATTTGATTAATGTATTAATCTTTTATTACTTCAGGTTTTTCAAAGCGGAAACTTTGTTTGGAAAGGTGAGTTCCAGCGCCATAACCAACTCCCATTCTGAAGTGGCATCTGCAACATTCATATTCATGATTCTTTGTCATAGCAACATCAGAATTAATTTTAGACGTGCTCACTTACACCATGTTTCATTACACAAGTCACCAAGTTAATCAGGATGAAACTGCAGGAGGTAGTGAGACTTGCTGGGAGTAGGAGAGGGACTCCATGGTGTTGAAGAGGGGAGAGGTGCTGGGAGTAGGAGAGGGACTCTGTGGCTTTGAATGCCTGAATCAGTTCCTTTGAGTTGGAGGCTTCTTAAATTGATATGTACAAATTTTGTATCTGAGGTTACGTGACGCGCGCACACATGGCAACCACACTGCATTTTATCGGTGGTGGAGGAGGCACTTACTTTGAGTTCCATGGCATGGACAACGGTGCCACCATCAAGAAGATCGGAGTGGCGGTGGGAGGCTCTCAGGTGAAAGCTGTGCGGGTGGAGCTGACCGACGGGAAAGGAGCGACTTTTGGAGATGCGGACACTTTCAATGAGTTTGAGTTCAACCTCGCCGAGCGCATCACCAAGCTGTCTCTGTGGGGTAATGGTGCTGGCACACGTCTGGGTGCCATCAAATTCGTGACGAGTCAGAACCGGGAGTTCTTTGAAAAAATGACCAGCTGGCCACTGAAGACTGAGTACACCATAGATGTGGGGTCCGGAATCTGCCTGGGGCTGCAGGGCAGGTCTGGCTCAGACATCGACTGCATGGGCTTCCTCTTCATCAACACCATCAAGTCGTCCGTAATGACTGACATGGAGTATCCCACCCTGTCCCTCTATAAACCCCAGGTGAGCTCTTCCAGACGTGTGTAGTCGGCTCAGGAAAACTCTACCGATGCACTAACATTAAGGGGGCTGTCCAGTTTAAAACATGTAATCCAATATGGGGGTTGACCTTCATCAGGGATCTCATTTCTAGGACAGTCATGCCTTATGTTTAATTGTCCTTGGTCAGTAAAATAGCAACAACACTTATATTTTTATTTTTTTATTTACGCATCAGTCCCAGATGGCACACGTTATTATTGTTGGCTTTTAAAAATGTATTATCAGTTAATAAATTGTCTTTGTCTTGTTTGAACAACTAGTATCTTTGTTCATTTTAGGTGACCCAAGAATATGTGACATCTGTGTCTCACCAGAACGACACCTCCTTGGTTGTAGAAAAGTCCATTACATACATCAAGACGCTGACCAAGACTTCCTCCTGGTCCGTCAGCAACAAGATAGAATCCACCTTGAATGTATCGGTCAAAGCAGGGATCCCGGATCTGGTCGAGGTGTCATCAGGGTTCAGCTTGACCGTGGGAGTGGAGCAATCCACCAGCCTGCAGAAGACAGAGACCATAACAGAATCAGGTACCATCAACGTGAAGATCCCACCAGGGAAGATCATGGATGTTGAGATCACAATGTGGAAAGCAAATATCGACCTCGACTACAGGGCCAAAGTGAAAGTCACCTGCATGAATGGCAGTCAGCTGGTCTTCCCATCCAAAGGCATCTACACTGGTGTGGCTTACACTTCATTGAGGTTGTCCAGAAAGGAGAGATGAGACAAGTGTGACTTTATGAATAAAAAGTGCAGTGATAGAAATTGACACCATGACTGATTCTTTGTGCCTTTTCTGTTATCATCTTTGAGTGCTTCTAATTGGACCCAGTTTTCTTTATCAGCAGAGGGTATAACAATAGGTGGATCTTTCCTACAATCCGGTGCCTTTTGTGTCCAATGACATTTTAATAAAACAACATTAATTTCAATGTTTTATGGTTAGACCCCCATTTACCATAAATACAATGTTATCTTAACAATTTTATTTTGTAAAGATTTGTCTTGTTTGCCTTAACTCCAGTATAGTTTTGACTTTCACATACTTTTCATAACATTCACAAATAGTGTAATTATCATTACATTGAGCTCTCTTTCTAACAAATTCTTTATGAATAACACATGCAGGCACACTCACATTCACACCACACACATCACATCTGTTAACAGACACGTATAAAGAACAATTTAAATACATTCCCCCTAACTCAAGACATGTAAATATTGGACTACCTCTTGTGTAGAATACAATCAGCATCTCAGCTGCAACGAACAGCATTTCTGTTGTAATTCTAGTCCCTATGGGGCAGCAGGTAGCTCAGTGGATTGGGTCTTTAACCGAAAGTGACTAAATATGCAAATCCTGGAATTAATTAAATTACCTTTTGATGCTGCATCACCTGGGGGAATACACTGAACAATATATCACCATGTAAAGTGTTGGTCCCACTGCATCACCTGGGGGAATACACTGAACAATATATCACCATGTAAAGTGTTGGTCCCACTGCATCACCTGGGGGAATACACTGAACAATATATCACCATGTAAAGTGTTGGTCCCACTGCATCACCTGGGGGAATACACTGAACAATATATCACCATGTAAAGTGTTGGTCCCACTGCATCACCTGGGGGAATACACTGAACAACAATATATCACCATGTAAAGTGTTGGTCCCACTGCATCACCTGGGGGAATACACTGAACAATATATCACCATGTAAAGTGTTGGTCCCACTGCATCACCTGGGGGAATACACTGAACAATAATATATCACCATGTAAAGTGTTGGTCCCACTGCATCACCTGGGGGAATACACTGAACAACAATATATCACCATGTAAAGTGTTGGTCCCACTGCATCACCTGGGGGAATACACTGAACAATATATCACCATGTAAAGTGTTGGTCCCACTGCATCACCTGGGGGAATACACTGAACAATAATATATCACCATGTAAAGTGTTGGTCCCACTGCATCACCTGGGGGAATACACTGAACAATAATATATCACCATGTAAAGTGTTGGTCCCACTGCATCACCTGGGGGAATACACTGAACAATATATCACCATGTAAAGTGTTGGTCCCACTGCATCACCTGGGGGAATACACTGAACAACAATATATTACCAGGTAAAGTGTTGGTCCCACTGCAGCACCTGGGGGAATACACTGAACAATAATATATCACCATGGAGAATATACTGAACAATAATATATATCACCATGTAAAGTGTTGGTCCCACTGCAGCACCTGGGGGAATACACTGAACAATAATATATATCACCATGTAAAGTGTTGGTCCCACTGCAGCACCTGGGGAATATACTGAACAGTAATATATATCACCATGTAAAGTGTTGGTCCACTGCATCACCTGGGGGAATACACTGAACAATAATATCTATCACCATGTAAAGTGTTGGTCCCACTGCAGCACCTGGGGGAATATATTGAACAATAATATATATCACCATGTGAAGTGTTGGTCCCACTGCATCACCTGGGGGAATACACTGAACAATAACATATATCACCATGTAAAGTGTTGGTCCCACTGCAGCACCTGGGGGAATACACTGAACAATAACATATATCACCATGTAAAGTGTTGGTCCCACTGCAGCACCTGGGGGAATACACTGAACAATAATATATATCACCATGTAAAGTGTTGGTCCCACTGCAGCACCTGGGGGAATATACTGAACAATAATATATATCACCATGTGAAGTGTTGGTCCCACTGCATCACCTGGGGGAATACACTGAACAATATATCACCATGTAAAGTGTTGGTCCCACTGCATCACCTGGGGGAATACACTGAACAACAATATATTACCATGTAAAGTGTTGGTCCCACTGCAGCACCTGGGAGAATATACTGAACAATAATATATATCACCATGTAAAGTGTTGGTCCCACTGCAGCACCTGGGGGAATACACTGAACAATAATATATATCACCATGTAAAGTGTTGGTCCCACTGCAGCACCTGGGGAATATACTGAACAGTAATATATATCACCATGTAAAGTGTTGGTCCACTGCATCACCTGGGGGAATACACTGAACAATAATATATATCACCATGTAAAGTGTTGGTCCCACTGCAGCACCTGGGGGAATATACTGAACAATAACATATATCACCATGTAAAGTGTTGGTCCCACTGCAGCACCTGGGGGAATACACTGAACAATAATATCTATCACCATGTAAAGTGTTGATCCCACTGCAGCACCTGGGGGAATACACTGAACAATAATATATATCACCATGTAAAGTGTTGGTCCCACTGCATCACCTGGGGGAATACACTGAACAATAATATCTATCACCATGTGAAGTGTTGGTCCCACTGCAGCACCTGGGGGAATATACTGAACAGTAATATATATCACCATGTAAAGTGTTGGTCCACTGCATCACCTGGGGGAATATACTGAACAATAATATATATCACCATGTGAAGTGTTGGTCCCACTGCATCACCTGGGGGAATATACTGAACAATAATATCTATCACCATGTAAAGTGTTGGTCCCACTGCATCACCTGGGGGAATACACTGAACAATAATATATATCACCATGTGAAGTGTTGGTCCCACTGCAGCACCTGGGGGAATATACTGAACAGTAATATATATCACCATGTAAAGTGTTGGTCCACTGCATCACCTGGGGGAATATACTGAACAATAATATATATCACCATGTAAAGTGTTGGTCCCACTGCATCACCTGGGGGAATATACTGAACAATAATATATATCACCATGTAAAGTGTTGGTCCACTGCATCACCTGGGGGAATATACTGAACAGTAATATATATCACCATGTAAAGTGTTGGTCCACTGCATCACCTGGGGGAATATACTGAACAGTAATATATATCACCATGTAAAGTGTTGGTCCACTGCATCACCTGGGGGAATACACTGAACAATAATATATATCACCATGTGAAGTGTTGGTCCCACTGCAGCACCTGGGGGAATATACTGAACAGTAATATATATCACCATGTAAAGTGTTGGTCCACTGCATCACCTGGGGGAATATACTGAACAGTAATATATATCACCATGTAAAGTGTTGGTCCACTGCATCACCTGGGGGAATATACTGAACAATAATATATATCACCATGTAAAGTGTTGGTCCCACTGCATCACCTGGGGGAATATACTGAACAGTAATATATATCACCATGTAAAGTGTTGGTCCACTGCATCACCTGGGGGAATATACTGAACAGTAATATATATCACCATGTAAAGTGTTGGTCCACTGCATCACCTGGGGGAATATACTGAACAGTAATATATATCACCATGTAAAGTGTTGGTCCACTGCATCACCTGGGGGAATATACTGAACAATAATATATATCACCATGTAAAGTGTTGGTCCCACTGCATCACCTGGGGGAATACACTGAACAATAATATCTATCTCCATGTAAAGTGTTGGTCCACTGCATCACCTGGGGGAATATACTGAACAATAATATATATCACCATGTAAAGTGTTGGTCCACTGCATCACCTGGGGGAATATACTGAACAGTAATATATATCACCATGTAAAGTGTTGGTCCACTGCATCACCTGGGGGAATATACTGAACAGTAATATATATCACCATGTAAAGTGTTGGTCCACTGCATCACCTGGGGGAATACACTGAACAATAATATATATCACCATGTGAAGTGTTGGTCCCACTGCAGCACCTGGGGGAATATACTGAACAGTAATATATATCACCATGTAAAGTGTTGGTCCACTGCATCACCTGGGGGAATATACTGAACAGTAATATATATCACCATGTAAAGTGTTGGTCCACTGCATCACCTGGGGGAATATACTGAACAATAATATATATCACCATGTAAAGTGTTGGTCCCACTGCATCACCTGGGGGAATATACTGAACAGTAATATATATCACCATGTAAAGTGTTGGTCCACTGCATCACCTGGGGGAATATACTGAACAGTAATATATATCACCATGTAAAGTGTTGGTCCACTGCATCACCTGGGGGAATATACTGAACAGTAATATATATCACCATGTAAAGTGTTGGTCCACTGCATCACCTGGGGAATATACTGAACAGTAATATATATCACCATGTAAAGTGTTGGTCCACTGCATCACCTGGGGGAATATACTGAACAGTAATATATATCACCATGTAAAGTGTTGGTCCCACTGCATCACCTGGGGGAATATACTGAACAATAATATATATCACCATGTAAAGTGTTGGTCCCACTGCATCACCTGGGGGAATATACTGAACAGTAATATATATCACCATGTAAAGTGTTGGTCCCACTGCATCACCTGGGGGAATATACTGAACAGTAATATATATCACCATGTAAAGTGTTGGTCCACTGCATCACCTGGGGGAATATACTGAACAATAATATATATCACCATGTAAAGTGTTGGTCCCACTGCATCACCTGGGGGAATATACTGAACAATAATATCTATCTCCATGTAAAGTGTTGGTCCCACTGCAGCACCTGGGGGAATATACTGAACAATAATATATATCTCCATGTAAAGTGTTGGTTTCATGACCTGAAATAAAACATCAAAGTATTTCTCTCAAGTCGCTGTTTTGCATTATCCTTTTGCCAAGATAATCCATCCACCTGACAGGTGTGACATATCAAGAAGCTCATTAAACAGTATGATCATTACACAGGAGAAGATTGTGCTGGGGACAATAAATGGCCACTTTAAAATGTGTAGAATACAATACCACAGATATATGAAGTTGAGGAAGAGTGCCATTTCACATGCTGAATGCAGGAATGTTCACGAGAGTTGTTGCCGAGGAATTTAACCTCTTTAGGCTAGGGGGCAGTATTTTGATGTTTGGATGAAAAACGTGCCCAAAGTAAACTGCCTATTTCTCAGCCCCAGAAGCTTGAATATGCATATAATTATTATGATCGATTATGATAGAAAACACTCTTAAGTTTCCAGAACTGTCAAAATAGTGTCTGTGAGTATAACAGAACTGATATGGCATGCAAAACCTGAGGAAAATCCATCCAGGAAGTGTTGTTATTCTGAAACTCTTTTCCATTGCAAGCCTATTCATTTAAAGGGATATCAACCAGATTTCTTCTTGATGCGATGTGAACAGTCTTTAGACATAGTTTCAGGCTTTTATTCTGAAAAATGAGCGAGAATGATCACTTCGCGTCAGTGGATAGTCAGATGTCAGATTTGTGCATGCGCGCGTGCCGGGAGCGAGACCTTTTCTTTCTCTCTTCTATTAAAATGGCTACCATCGGTTGAAATATTATCGATAATTTATTGTAAAAACAACCTGACGATTGATTATAAAAAACGTTTGACACGTTTCTACGAACTTTATGGATGCCATTTGGAATTTTTGTCTGCCCGTCGTGACCGGAAGAGCCTGTGGATTACTGAACAAAATGCGCCAACCAAATGGAGGTTTTTGGACATAAAGAGAATCTTTATCGAACAAAACAAACATTTATTGTGTAAATGGGAGTCTCGTGAGTGCAAACATAGGAAGATCATCAGAGGTAAGTGATGAATTTGATTGCTTTTCTGACTTTCGTACTTTGCTGCAAGCTGTTTGTAATGCTACCTACGGTAGCCTGAGAGCTGTCCTCACATAATCGCATGGTTTGCTTTCACCGTAAAGTATTTTTGAAATCTGACACGCCGGCTGGATTAACAACAAGTCAAGCTGTGTTTTGGTGTATTGCACTTGTGATTTCATGAAAATTCAATATTTTTAGTAATTTAATTATAATTTGGCGCTCTGCAATTCACCGGATGTAGACGAAAATGATCCCGCTAAAGGGATCTGTGTGGCAGGAGGTTTTAATGTACATTTTTCTACCATATCATTAAAGAGAATTTGTCACTACGTCCAACTAATCTCACATCCGCAGACTATGTCTATGGAGTCATGTGGGCTCGCGGTTTGTTGATGTCAATGTTATGAACAGAGTTCTTCATGGTGGCGGTGTGATTATGTCATGGGCAGGCATAAACTAGGGACAACAAGTACAATTACACTATCGATGGCAATTTGAATGCACAGAGATAAAGTGACTAGATCCTGAGGCCCATTGTCGTGCCATTCATCCGCCCGCATCAACTCGCGTTTCAGCATTCAGGCTCACAAGTGGAGCCGTGGTCGAGGGCACTGCATCACATTGCAAGAGGTGTTGCTACAGTCCCGGGTTCAAATCCAGGCTGTATCACAATTGGTGCACAATTGTCCCAGCGTTGTCCGGGTTAGTCCGTCATCTTAAATAAGAATTTAACGCCTCTTAACTGACTTGCCTAGTAACATAAAGGCTAAATAAAAATATATAAAAATATGATAATGCATGGCTCCATGTTGCAACAGATCTGTATTCCCAGTCAAATGAAATCTATAGATTTGCTTTTCCCACATGTGTTATGTTACAGCTGTAATGAATACTAAGGGAGAAAAAGGTGTAGATTCATGTGTAGAGCGTGGCAGGTGTTTATTTCGCCTTTGCAGAAGGCAGGAATCATGGTCGCAGGCAATGGTCATACACAGGTAGGCAAACAGGCAGATGAATCAAAACTAGGATTGAAGGCTATAACAAGTTCTGACAAAAGAGCTAGGAAAAGGCTTAGTAGAGTCAAAACGAACAATACCTCACAAAGGCACAAACAGAATGAACTGAACTAAATAAGGAGCTGATGAGACCAGGTCAGTAACGAACACAGGTGAAATCAATGAACAAAAAAATGAAAGACAGGGCTACGTTCAAGAATACAAAGAAACAGAACACAATGTTGACTAAGAAAATTAATACAGAACCTTACAGCAGCCTTGTTCTAAAATGTATTCAATAATTTTTTTGCTCATCAGGAGGGCTATGGCTTACGATACCTGGCATCGGAGGAGAAGGGATAGGCTGGCGGAGAACAATACCCCATAATACCCCACAATACCCCATAATACCCCACAATACCCCATAATGACAAAGCAAAAACAGTTTTTTTTTAATGTTTGCAAATAAAAAATAAAAAACAGAAATAATAAGTATTCAGACCCTTTGCTATGAGTGTCGAAATTGAGTTCAGTTGCATCCTGTTTCAATCAATCATCCTTGAGATGTTTCTACAACTTGGAGTCACCATGTGGGTAATTCAATTGATTGGACATGATGTGGAAAGGCACACACCTCTGTATACACGGTCCCGCAGTTGACAGTACATGTCAGAGCAAAAACCAAGCCATGAGTTCAAAGGAATTGTCCGTAGACCTCAGAGACAGGATTGTGTCGAGGCACAGATCTGGTGAAGGGTACCAAAATATTTCTGCAGCATTGAAGGTCCCCAAGAACACAGTGGCCTCTTAAATGGAAGGCCAAACTGAGCAATCGGGAGAGAAGGGCCTTGGTCAGAGAGGTGACAAGACTCTCTGGTCTGATGAAACCAAGATTGAACTCTTTGGCCTGAATGCCAAGCGTCACGTCTGGAGCAAACCTGGCACCATCCCAACGGTGAAGCATGGTGTTGACAGCATCATGCTGTGGGAATATTTTTCAGCAGCAAGGACTAGGAGACTAGTCAGGATCGAGGGAAAGATGAACAGAGCAAAGTACAGAGAGATCCTTGATGAAAACCTGCTTGAGGACGCTCAGGAACTCAGACGGGGGCAAAGGTTCACATTCCAACGTACAACATACCTAAGCACACAGCCAAGACAACGCTGGAGTGGCTTTGGGATGAGGCTCTGAATGTCCTAGAGTGGCCAAGCCAGAGCCTTGTCTTGAATCTGATCGAACATCTCTGAAGAGACCTGAAAATAGTTGTGTAGCGACTCTCCACATCCAACCTGACAGAGCTTGAGAAGAATGGGAGAAACTCCCCGAATGCATGAGTGCCAAGCTTGTAGCAAGAAGTTTTGAGGCTGTAATCGCCCCCAAAGGTGCTTCAACAAAGTACTGAGTAAAGGGTCTGGATACTTATGTAAATGTGATATTTTCGTTTTTTATAACATTTGCCAAAATTTCTAAAAATACAGTTTTTGCTTTGTCATTATGGGGTGTTCCACTGGATGTCATAAGGTGAATGCACCAATTTGTAAGTCGCTCTGGATAAGAGCGTCTGCTAAATGACTTAAATGTAAAATGTAAATGTATTGTTTGTACATTTATATTTTATTTTATCCATTTTAGACTAAGGCTGAATACTTTCCGAATGCATCTTATCTATTGTGTGTGTGAAAAGTAACACATACACTGACTGCACAAAACATTAAGAGGGTGAATGGGCAAGACAACATTTTGAAGTGCCTTTAACAGGATATGGTAGTAGGTGCCAGGCGCACCGGTTTGTGTCAAGAATGGTCCACCATCCAAACGACATTGAGCCATCTTGATACAACTGTGGGAAACATTGGAGTCAACATGGGCCAGCAACCCTACGGAACGCTTGACAACTGTGGGAAACATTGGAGTCAACATGGGCCAGCAACCCTACGGAACGCTTGACACCTTGTAGACACCTTGTGTTCTCATTTACAACTGCGACCTGGCCAAGATAAAGCAAAGCAGTGCAACAAAAACAACAACAGAGTTACACATGGGATAAACACATGTGCAGTCAATAACACAATAGAAAAATATATGGAGAGTGTGTGCAAACGTAGTAAGGTTAATAGGCCATAGTGGCGACATTTTGGAAATTAAACGTTGGGAGTTAAAGATGTGTAGATGATGATGTGCAAGCAGAGATACTGGGGTGCAAAAGAACAAAAAAAATGACAGTATGGGGATGAGGTAGTTTGGTGTGGTATTTACAGATGGGCTGTGTACAGGTACAGTGATTGGTAAGCTGCTCTGTCAGCTGATGCATAAAGTTAGTGAGGCAGATATAAGTCTCCAGCCTCAGTAATTCTTGCAATTCGTTCCAGACATTGGCAGCAGAGAACTGTAATGAAACTCGGCCAAAGAGGTGTTGGCTTTGGGGATGACCAGTGAAATATACCTGCTGGAGCGCTTGCTACGGGTGGGTGTTGCTATGGTGACCAGTGAGCTGAGATAAGGCGGGGCTTTACCTAGCAAAGAATTATAGATTATCTGGAGCCAGTGCGTTTGGCGACGAATATGTAGCGAGGGCCAGCCAACGAGAGCATACAGGTCGCAGTGGTGGATAATATATGGGGCTTCAATGACAAAACAGATGGCACTGTGATAGACTACATCCAATTTGCCGAGTAGAGTGTTGTAGGCTATTTTGTAAATGACATATCAAGAATGGTAGGATAGTCAGTTTTATGAGGGTATGTTTGGCAGCATGAGTGAAAGATTCTACCTTTCATTTTGGATTTTGTCACGAATCCCGCTTCCTGAGTCTGTGGTTGCCTGTGTTTCTGTCCTGGAGTGTGTTTCCGGTGTCCTGGAACGCACCCTGTCTGGTTGCCGGGCGAATTAGCTTGTTGGGAGATCGCCCGCACCTGTATCCCATCAGTAATCTGCACACCTGTGTGTATATATATGTGTATGTATATATATATATATGTATGTATGTGTGTGTGTGTGTGTATATATAGGGCCTTCGGAAAGTATTCAGACCCTTGACTTTTTGTTACAGCCTTATTCCAAAATAGATTGAAATAGTTTTTTCCCCTCGTCAGTCTACACACAATAACTTATAAAGACAAAGCAAAAACAGGTTTAGAAATGTTTGCAAAAATATTACAAATGTAAAACTGAAATATAACATTTACATAAGTATTCCGACCATTTACTCAGTACTTTGTTTAAGCACCTTTGGCAGTGATTACAGCCTCAAGTCTTCTTGGGTATGGCTCTACAAGTTTGGCACTCCTGTATCTGTGGAGTGTCTCCCATTATCTTCCGTAGATCCTCTCAAGCTCATCTGATTTGTTTTGACCAAAGTGTCAAGTCGTTACAGCTCTGAAGTTCAAAAGCAATGTTATACAATTCAAAATGTTGGCTAGATATTTCAACTCTGTATGGCAAGTGTGAATGTCTGACTGAACGTTTGAGTCTGTTTGAGCTACAGCTCGCAGCTAAGGTAAATCTAATCACATTGAAGAATCCGTCTGTTACATCGTTTAGAACCGCTACATTGGCGACACACAAAAATCAGGAAAGATCGTTTAATATGAGAGGCTCAGCAATGTTAGGATTTTAAAAGTTGTATAGTGTCCAACAGGATGTTCTCTTGATGTTCAAATAAATACAATAAAATAGTACATTCGCTAAATACAACAGGTGTAGACCTTACTGTGAAATACTTATGAGTGATTCTCCAGCATAGCAGAGTTTTAAAGTAAGACATATTAACTAAAGAAAAAAAGAAAAATAGTAACACATTAAATACCAATAATGAGGCTATATAAAAAGGGTACGGGCACTGGTACAGAGTCAATGTGCAGGGGTACGGGTTAGTTGAGGTAATCTAAGGCAGCAGACAAAATTCCTTTGTCAGCTCACTATGGAGAACCGGCCTCAGAACATTAACATGCAATAAATGGACTTTGGGACAATAGGTTTCGTCAGCCACAATGGTGGTAATGACAATAGATGGTATCTGAAAATGATTGTTGTTTTTGTTAAAATCAGGGAGAAAGAAACCCCACTGGTGTTCCCAGCCAGACCTTCACTGTTGGACCACCATGGAGAAATCAACCATAAGTTTGTGATGCCAGAATTGAGGTGGAAATTCACCACTAAGGACTCAGAAACTCAAAGTAAATGAAGCCATCTTTCTTTGTTTAAAATAATTTGAGCAAGTTCTCATACATTAAGAATCCATGTCAGAGGTGCTTGAGTTTATTCATCTCGAGACCCAAATGAAAAATGTACTGTCCTCGATTGACCAATAATAGTAAAAGACATCTCTTTTGTGATGTGATTTTGCTCGTCAGAGATGTGGGTTAAATTAATGAGACTGGTTTGATAAAAATAGGTGTTGGTGTTCACATCTACAAAATATAGCTCTTTCATGGGTGCTGTGGCTTAGTTGGTTAAAGCGCCTGTCTAGTAAACAGGAGATCCTGACTTCAAATCTCAGCAGTACCTTTTCAATTATTTTATTGTACACATTGGTGGAGAAGGTCAGAGGGGAGGGCACCCTGGTTTTCTCACCAATCGGAATAGAGAATTAGAGATGATGTGAGGAGGATGCAATTGAGATATTCCAATGTCACGAAAAAAGGGCACTTTTTGAATGTGTAAAGCTCGACTGTTTCTTCACTTTATTCATTATCGAGACCAAAATGAAAAGTGTTTAGTCAGCTTGTGCACATTACTTTCCCAGCCTATGTAGGCTTTACCTATCCACCTCTTGTAGCCAGCCGTGATCGTATAGTGGTAAGTACTCTGCGTTATGGCCGCATCAACACCGGTTCTAATCCGTGTCACGACACTGCAATGAAATTTCATACGGGTTCTTCATTGAACAGGTTAAGACTTTCTCTGAAAGCTTAGAAACTCAGCAACTCTCACTTTTGACAAAGTTCCCCAGCATATCGCAGGTTAATTACTTACACAAACTGATTCATCTGCTCTTTCAGAGGCTTTTACCATTTTTAAGCTCGAGAGCCAAATGAGAAATGCAGTGTCCTCGAACGACCAACATTATGAAAAAATAGTGTATGATTCTGCATGTTTACTCATATCTCGCGACCCACCTATGACATGTTAATAACTGCTTTGGGTCCCAAATAATAGTTTAAGATTCCATGTCAGAGGTTCTTGAGTTTATTCGTCTCGAGACCCAAATGAAAAATGTACTGTCCTCGAAAGACGAATTTTAGTAAAAGACATCTCTTTTGTGATGTGATTTTGCTAGTCAGAGATGTGGGTTAAATTAATGAAACTGGTTTGATAAAAATAGGTGTTGGTGTTCACATCTGCAAAATATATCTCTTTCATGGGTGCTGTGGCTTAGTTGGTTAAAGCGCCTGTCTAGTAAACAGGAGATCCTGAGTTCAAATCTCAGCAGTACCTTTTTATTGTTCACATTGGTGGAGAAGGTCAGAGGGGAGGGCACTCAGGTTTTCTCACCAATCGGATTTGAGAATTAGAGATGATGTGAGGAGGATGCAATTGAGATATTCCAATGTCTCGGAAAAAGGGCACTTTTTGAATGTGTAAAGCTCCACTGTTTCTTCACTTTATTCATTATCGAGACCAATATGAAAAGTGTTTAGCCAGCTTGTGCACATCACTTTCACAGCCTATGTAGGCTTTACAAAGGCACTTCTTGTAGCCAGCCATGATCGTATGGTGCTTAGTACTCTGCGTTGTGGCCGCAGCAACCCCGGTTTGAATCCTGGTCATGGCACTGCAATGTAATTTCAGAAGGGTTGTTTTATGAACAGGTTAAGACTTACTCTGAAAGCTAAGTAACTCAGCAACTCTGCCTTTTGACAAAGTTCCCCAGCATATCGTAGGTTAATTACTTACACAAACTGATTCATCTGCTGTTTCAGAGGTTTTTACCATGTTTAAGCTTGAGAGCCAAATGAGAAATGCAGTGTCCTCAAACGACAAACATTATGAAGAAATAGCGTATGATTCTGAATGTTTACTCATATCTCGCGACCCACCTATCACATGTTAATAACTGCTTTGGGTCCCAAATCATAGTTTAAGAATCCATGTCAGAGATTCTTGTGTTTATTCATCTCGAGAACCAAATGAAAAATGTACTGTCCTCGAATGACCAATATTAGTAAAAGACATCTCTTGGGGATGTGATTTTGCTAGACAGAGATGTGGGTTAAATTAATGAGACTGGTTTGATAAAAATAGGTGTTGGTGTTCACATCTGCAAAATATGTCTATTTCATGGGTGCTGTAGCTTAGTTGGTTAAAGTGCCTGACTAGTAAATAGGAGATCCTGAGTTCAAATCTCAGCAGTACCTTTTCAAGTATTTTATTGTACACATTGGTGGAGAACGTCAGAGGGGAGGGCACTCAGGTTTTCTCACCAATCGGATTAGAGAATTAGAGATGATGTGAGGAGGATGCAATTGAGATATTCCAATGTCACGGAAAAAGGGCACTTTTTGAATGTGTAAAGCTCGACTGTTTCTTCACTTTACTCATTATCGAGACCAAAATTAAAAGTGTTGAGCCAGGTTGTGCACATTAGTTTCCCAGCCTATGTAGGCTTTACAAATACACCTCTTGTAGCCAGCCGTGATCATATAGTGATGAGTACTATGCGTTGTGGCCGCAACTACCCTGGTATGAATCCGGTTCAAGGCACTGCAATGTAATTTCAGAAGGGTTGTATTTTGAACAGTTAAGACTTACTCGCAAAGCTAATAAAGCTAATAAACTCAGCAACTCAGCAAAGTTCCCCAGCATATCGCAGGTTAAATTACTTACGCCAACTGAGTCATCTGCTGTTTCAGAGGTTTTTACCATTTTTAAGCTCAAGAGCCAAATGAGAAATGCTGTGTCCTCGAACGACCAATATTATGAAGAAATAGTGTATGATTCTGAATGTTTACTCATATCTCGCTTTCCCTTTCGGGAAAGCTGACCACGACTCCATTTTGCTGATCCCTGCCTACAGGCAGAAGCTAAAACAAGAGGCTCCCATGCTGAGGTCTGTCCAACGCTGGTCAAACCAAGCTGATTCTACACTCCAAGACTGCTTCCATCACGTGGACTGGGACATGTTTCGTATTGCGTCAGATGAAAATATTGACGAATACGCTGATTCGATGTGCGAGTTCATTAGAACGTGCGTCGAAGATGTCGTTCCCATAGCAACGATAAAAATATTCCCAAACCAGAAACCGTGGATTGATGGCAGCATTCGCGTGAAACTGAAAGCGCGAACCACTGCTTTTAATCAGGGCAAGGTGTCTGGTAACATGTCCGAATATAAACAATGCAGCTATTCCCTCCCCAAGGCTATTAAACAAGCTAAGCGTCAGTACAGAGACAAAGTGGAATCTCAATTCAATGGCTCAGACACAAGAGGCATGTGGCAGGGTCTACAGTCAATCACGGACTACAAGAAGAAACCCAGCCCAGTCACGGACCAGGATGTCTTGCTCCCAGGCAGACTAAATAACTTTTTTGCCCGCTTTGAGGACAATACAGTGCCACTGACACGGCCTGCAACGAAAACATGCGGTCTCTCCTTCACTGCAGCCGAGGTGAGTAAGACATTTAAACGTGTTAACCCTCGCAAGGCTGCAGGCCCAGACGGCATCCCCAGCCGCGCCCTCAGAGCATGCGCAGACCAGCTGGCCGGTGTGTTTACGGACATATTCAATCAATCCCTATACCAGTCTGCTGTTCCCACATGCTTCAAGAGGGCCACCATTGTTCCTGTTCCCAAGAAAGCTAAGGTAACTGAGCTAAACGACTACCGCCCCGTAGCACTCACTTCCGTCATCATGAAGTGCTTTGAGAGACTAGTCAAGGAACATATCACCTCCACCCTACCTGACACCCTAGAACCACTCCAATTTGCTTTCCGCCCAAATAGGTCCACAGACGATGCAATCTCAACCACACTGCACACTGCCCTAACCCACCTGGACAAGAGGAATACCTATGTGAGAATGCTGTTCATCGACTACAGCTCGGCATTCAACACCATAGTTCCCTCCAAGCTCGTCATCAAGCTCGAGACCCTGGGTCTCGACCCCGCCCTGTGAAACTGGGTACTGGACTTCCTGACGGGCCGCCCCCAGGTGGTGAGGGTAGGCAACAACATCTCCTCCCCGCTGATCCTCAACACGGGGGCCCCACAAGGGTGCGTTCTGAGCCCTCTCCTGTACTCCCTGTTCACCCACGACTGCGTGGCCACGCACGCCTCCAACTCAATCATCAAGTTTGCGGACGACACAACAGTGGTAGGCTTGATTACCAACAACGACGAGACGGCCTACAGGGAGGAGGTGAGGGCCCTCGGAGTGTGGTGTCAGGAAAATAACCTCACACTCAACGTCAACAAAACTAAGGAGATGATTGTGGACTTCAGGAAACAGCAGAGGGAACACCCCCCTATCCACATCGATGGAACAGTAGTGGAGAGGGTAGCAAGTTTTAAGTTACTCGGCATACACATCACAGACAAACTGAATTGGTCCACTCACACTGACAGCGTCGTGAAGAAGGCGCAGCAGCGCCTCTTCAACCTCAGGAGGCTGAAGAAATTCGGCTTGTCACCAAAAGCATTCACAAACTTCTACAGATGCACAATCGAGAGCATCCTGGCGGGCTGTATCACCGCCTGGTACGGCAACTGCTCCGCCCACAACCGTAAGGCTCTCCAGAGGGTAGTGAGGTCTGCACAACGCATCACCGGGGGCAAACTACCTGCCCTCCAGAACAACTACACCACCCGATGTCACAGGAAGGCCATAGAGATCATCAAGGACAACAACCACCCGAGCCACTGCCTGTTCACCCCGCTATCATCCAGAAGGCGAGGTCAGTACAGGTGCATCAACGCAGGTGACTCAACTCCAGCCACTTTAATAATGGGAATTGATGGAAATTGATGTAAAATATATTACTAGCCACTTTAAACAATGCTACTTAATGTAATGTTTAGATACCCTACATTACTCATCTCATATGTATATGTATATACTGTACTCTATATCATCTACTGCATCTTCATGTAATGCATGTATCACTAGCCACTTTAACTATGCCACTTTGTTTACATACTCATCTCATATGTATATACTGTACTCGATACCATCTACTGCATCTTGCCTATGCCGTTCGGTACCATCACTCATTCATATATATTTATGTACATATTCTTTATCCCTTAACACTTGTGTGTATAAGGTAGTAGTTTTGGAATTGTTAGCTAGATTACTCGTTGGTTATTACTGCATTGTCGTAACTAGAAGCACAAGCATTTCGCTACACTCGCATTAACATCTGCTAACCATGTGTATGTGACAAATAAATTAGATTTGAATCAATCAGAATCACTAGTTATAACTACACATGGTTGATGATATTACTAGTTTATCTAGCGTGTCCTGCGTTGCATAAAATCGATCCAGTGCGCATTCACGAAAAAGGACTGTCGTTGCTCCAACATGTACCTAACCATAAACATCAATGCCTTTATTAAAATCAGTACACAGAAGTATATATTTTAAACCTGCATATTTAGCTAAAAGAAATCCTGGTTAGCAGGCAACATTAACCAGGTGAAATTGTGTCACTTCTCTTGCGTTCATTGCACGCAGAGTCAGGGTATATGAAACAGTTTGGGCCGCCTGGCTCATTGCGAATTTATTTGCCAGAATTTTACGGGTTTTATGACATAACATTGAAGGTTGTTCAGTGTAACAGGAATATTTAGACTGATGGATGCCACCCGTTATGGAAAAATATGGAACGGTTCCATATTTCACTGAAAGAATAAATGTTTTGTTTTCGAGATGATTGTTTCCGGATTCGACCATATTAATGACCCAAGGCTTGTATTTCTGCGTGTTATTATGTTATAATTAAGTCTATGATTTGATAGAGCAGTCTGACTGAGCAATGGTGGGCACCAGCAGGCTCGTAAGCATTTATTCAAACAGCACTTTTGTGTATTTTGCCTGCAGCTCTGCTGTTTATGAATTCAAGCCTATCATCTCCCAAGATTAGGCTGGTGTAACCGATGTGAAATGGATAGCTAGTTAGCGGGGTGTGCGCTAATAGCATTTCAAACGTCACTCGCTCTGAGACTTGGAGTAGTTGTTCCCCTTGCTCTGCATGGGTAACGCTGCTTTGAGGCTGGCTGTTGTCGATGTGTTCCTGATTCGAGCCCAGGTAGCGGCGAGGAGAGGGATGGAAGCTATACTGTTACACTGGCAATACTAAGGTGCCTATAAGAACATCCAATAGTCAAAGGTATATAAAATACAAATCGTATAGAGAGAAATAGTCCTATAATTCCTATAATAACTCCAACCTAAAACTTCTTACCTGGGGATATTGAAGACTCCTGTTAAAAGGAACCACCAGCTTTCATATGTTTTCATGTTCTGAGCAAGGAACTTAAACGTTAGCTTTCTTACGTGGCACACATTGCACTTCAATGTTAGGGAAGTGCTCCCGCTGTGGGAACATCAATCAGTGGAAATCAGTGGAAATTTCAAGTGCGCCACGTATAGTTTTTGATAAAACTCAAACTTTCATTAAAATTGACATACAATATACTGAATTAAAGCTACACTCGTTGTGAATCTATCCACCAAGTCTCCAGACCATTTCCGGAGACCTTCTCCCTTACCTCACCTCGCTCATCAACTCATCCCTGACCGCTGGCTACGTCCCTTCCGTCTTCAAGAGAGCGAGAGTTGCACCCCTTCTGAAAAAACCTACACTCGATCCCTCCGATGTCAACAATTACAGACCAGTATCCCTTCTTTCTTTTCTCTCCAAAACTCTTGAACGTGCCGTCCTTGGCCAGCTCTCCCGCTATCTCTCTCTGAATGACCTTCTTGATCCAAATCAGTCAGGTTTCAAGACTAGTCATTCAACTGAGACTGCTCTCCTCTGTATCACGGAGGCGCTCCGCACTGCTAAAGCTAACTATCTCTCCTCTGCTCTCATCCTTCTAGATCTATCGGCTGCCTTCCATACTGTGAACCATCAGATCCTCCTCTCCACCCTCTCCGAGTTGGGCATTTCCGGCGCGGCCCACGCTTGGATTGCGTCCTACCTGACAGGCCGCTCCTACCAGGTGGCGTGGCGAGAATCTGTCTCCTCACCACGCGCTCTCACCACTGGTGTCCCCCAGGGCTCTGTTCTTGGCCCTCTCCTATTCTCGCTATACACCAAGTCACTTGGCTCTGTCATAACCTCACATGGTCTCTCCTATCATTGCTATGCAGACGACACACAATTAATCTTCTCCTTTCCCCCTTCTGATGACCAGGTGGCGAATCGCATCTCTGCATGTCTGGCAGACATATCAGTGTGGATGACGGATCACCACCTCAAGCTGAACCTCGGCAAGACGGAGCTGCTCTTCCTCCCGGGGAAGGACTGCCCGTTCCATGATCTCGCCATCACGGTTGACAACTCCATTGTGTCCTCCTCCCAGAGCGCCAAGAACCTTGGCGTGATCCTGGACAACACCCTGTCGTTCTCAACCAACATCAAGGCGGTGGCCCGTTCCTGTAGGTTCATGCTCTACAACATCAGCAGAGTACGACCCTGCCTCACACAGGAAGCGGCGCAGGTCCTAATCCAGGCACTTGTCATCTCCCGTCTGGATTACTGCAACTCGCTGTTGGCTGGGCTCCCTGCCTGTGCCATTAAACCCCTTCAACTCATCCAGAACGCCGCAGCCCATCTGGTGTTCAACCTTCCCAAGTTCTCTCACGTCACCCCGCTCCTCCGTTCTCTCCACTGGCTTCCAGTTGAAGCTCGCATCCGCTACAAGACCATGGTGCTTGCCTACGGAGCTGTGAGGGGAACGGCACCTCAGTACCTCCAGGCTCTGATCAGGCCCTACACCCAAACAAGGGCACTGCGTTCATCCACCTCTGGCCTGCTCGTCTCCCTACCACTGAGGAAGTACAGCTCCCGCTCAGCCCAGTCAAAACTGTTCGCTGCTCTGGCCCCCCAATGGTGGAACAAACTCCCTCACGACGCCAGGACAGCGGAGTCAATCACCACCTTCCGGAGACACCTGAAACCCCACCACTTTAAGGAATACCTAGGATAGGATAAGTAATCCCTCTCACCCCCCTTTAAGATTTAGATGCACTATTGTAAAGTGACTGTTCCACTGGATGTCATAAGGTGAATGCACCAATTTGTAAGTCGCTCTGGATAAGAGCGTCTGCTAAATGACTTAAATGTAAATGTAAATGTATGTCAGATTTGTAAAATGCTTTTCGGCGAAAGCATGAGAAGCTATTATCTGAAACCATGATTTTGCGTTAACCTTCGCAAACCAAAACGCTGAAATAAAATATAAAACATTCATTACCTTTGACGAGCTTCTTTCTTGGCACTCCTAGATGTCCCATAAACATCATTTAGGGTCTTTTTTCGATTAAATCGGTCCATATATAGCATAGATATCGATCTAAGAATACTGTGTGATAAACGGAAAAATATAGCGTTTCATAAGGTAACGTCATTTTTTTTAAATTAAAAAAGTCGACGATAAACTTTCACAAAACACTTCGAAATACTGTTCTAATGCAACTTTAGGTATTAGTACACGTTAATAAACGATAAAATTCATCAGGAGGCGATGTAATTTATTTTGCTGTCCGTGTACGAAACTTGTCCGGAGAGAGCTCGATCAAAACATCCGGTCGGACACCGGAGGGAAGGAGTTCCCTTGAACCGGTTAGACCAAGAATCAATTGCGAATCAAATGACAAGACTCTAGACCACGTGTGGAAGCTGTAGGCAGTGTAACCTCGGCCCTATTTAATTCGGTTCACTTTGAACAATCCTTGAAGTCGAGGAAGGATATATTTTTCCATTTTCAGTAAACAGATTTTCTTGCACTTTTCGATGAAATGCACGTTCTGTTAAAGCCACAGCCGTGATTTAAACAGTTTTAGAAACGTCTGAGTGTTTTCTATCCACACATACTAATCGTATGCATATACTATATTCCTGGCATGAATAGCAGGGCGCTGAAATGTTGCGCGATTTTTAACAAAAAGCTGCGAAAAGCTGCCTGAATTCTCTACTTCCTTAACAGGTTTTAACTTTCTTCTCCAACACTGTTTTTGCATTATTTAAACCAAATTGAACATTGTTCATTGTTTATTTGAGGCTAAATTGATTTTATTGATGTATTATATTAAGTTAAAATAAGTGTTCTTTCAGTTTTGTTGTAATTGTCATTATTACATATAAATGTAAAAACTAAATAATAATAATGTATATTTTTTTAAATCGGCCGATTAATCGTTGGTCCTCCAATAATCGGTATCCGTATCGGCGTTGAAAAATCATAATCGGTCGACCTCTAGTATTGTGTAACATGAAGTCCTATGAGCGCCATCTGATGAAGATCATCAAAGGTTAGTGATTAATTTATTTGCTATTTCTGACTTTTGTGAGCCCTCTCCTTGGCTGGAAAATGGCTGTATGGTTTTCTGTGACTAGGCGCTGACCTAACATAATCACATGGTTTTGAATTTGGCGCCCTGCAATTTCACTGGCTTTTGTCGAGGTGGGACGCTACTGTTCCACTTGTACCAGAAAGGTTTCTTAGGAGGCCTCTTCTTGTTGTAGTGTTTTTCTATTTAAAAAAACACTTCAGTTGTATATAGTAGAAAAGTATGTTCAAGTTTGAGATTCTCCACTGAGCTTGCACCTTGTTCCAGGACAAGGCTTAATCGTTATCCAGGAAACCACGCCGTTATGTTTACTTGAAGTCAAGTGCACATTTGAAGTGCACTGTGTCATTTAATTTATGACATGGTTGGTATTTATACAGGTGCAGTATTTACTCAGCTCTCACCTACTCGATATTATGGTTGTAGGCTACATGTTACATGGATTCACTTCATTTCCCAAAATGTGCCACAGTGATTGAACCATGTTTTAAATGTGAATCATTGGTAAAAGACTATATACTGTAGCCGACGTCAAAATCTAAAAAATCAAATCAAATTTATTTGTCACATACACATGGTTAGCAGATGTTAATGCGAGTGTTGCGAAACGTTCCACTATAGATAAAAAACTATGTGGACACTTTAGTGCCTCTCGAGCTGAACGGGTTTAAGATCCTCTGGACAAGCAGATGAAACGATTAAAGTTGTTTAGTTATCCAGTTATTTCAGCTACAGGTGTAGAAAATCGAGTACACAGCCATGCAATCTCCATAGACAAACATTGGCAGTAGAATGGCTTTACTGAAAAGCTCAGTGACTTTCAACGTGGCACCGTCATAGGATGCCACCTTTCCAACAAGTCAGTTCGTCACATTTCTGCACTGCTAGTCAAGTGGTCAAGAGCTGTTATTGTGAAGTGGAAAATTCGAGCAGCAACAACAGCTCAGCTGCGAAATGGTAGGCCACACAAGACCATAGTATGGGACTGCCGAGTGCTGAAGAAATCCTCTTATCTTCGGTTGCAACATTCACTACTGAGTTCCAATCTGTCTCTGGAAGCAACGTCAGCACACTAACTGTTCATCGGGAGCTTCATGAAATGGGTTTCCATGGCGGAAAGCTACACTCAAGCCTAAGATCACCATGCCCAATGCCAAGTGTCGGATGGAGTGGTGTAAAGCTTACCGCCATTGGACTCTCTGGAGTGATGAATCACCCTTCACCATCTGGCAGTCCTACGGACAAATTTGGGTTTGGCGGGTGCCTGACCAAATGCATAGTGCCAACTGTAAGGTTTGGTGGAGGAGGAATGGTGGTCTGGGAATGTTTTCATGGTTCGGGCCCCTTAGTTCCAGTGAAGGAAAATATTAAAGCAAAGGTATACAATGACATTCTAGACAATTCTGTGCTTCCAACTTTGTGGCAACAGTTTGGGGAAGGCCCTTTTTTCACCATGACAATGCTCCCCGTGCTGTGAACAAAGCAAGGTCCATACAGAAATAGTTTGTTGAGATCGGTGTGGAAGAATTTGGCAGGCCTGCACAGAGGCCTGACCTCAATCCCCATCGAACACTTTTGGAACGTCGACTGTGAGCCTGGCCTAATCGCCAAACCTCACTAATGGTCTTGTGGCTGAATGGAAGCAAGTCCCTGCAACAATGTTCCAACATCTTGTGTAAAGCCTTCCCATAAGAGTGGAGGCTGTTATAGCAGCAAAGAGGACACCAACTCCATATTAATGGCCATGATTTTGGAATGAGATGTTCGACTAGCAGGTGTCCACATACTTTGGTCATGTTGTGTATATGCTTTTTAACACTTCTCACAGTTAACTGTTGATTAAAATGTGTTACCTTCTCACAGTCACTGTTGATTTAAAAAGTAGTGTTACTCTAGTTTTGAAATATAGAGAGAAATAATATTAAATACAGTTTAAAATGTTGAATTACTGTTGATGGCTGCTGTACAAAGTTACTCAGTCAAATACTGTAGTTTCCAGTGCCGGTGGAAAGATTCTCCCAATAACTTGTAATTACAACACTTGACCAGAAGGAGGCAGTAGAGTCATGCTTGAGTGAATATATTTGGGCGTTTCCCCAGAAGCTGTGGTGTGCTGTTTCTTTTCTTCATTTGATACAAAAGATTCCATAACTTTTCTCTGGAAACAATGTTCACATATCCTTTTAACCTTACTGCTTAGAATAGCCAATTATATTTCCACCAACAATTTAATTAGTTTTGCTTCTTTTTGAAGGCCTCACTGTCAATTTGAGCATTAAACTAATGCATTCTGGGAAAAATGTAGATCAATACAGGATTTTGTTTGGTGAATAATGAAATATAAAAATGTTGAATATTCTCATACAGGTTTAGTTTACCTTGTAAGTTCACTTTAAGAGTTTGTCCTAAAAAATCAATTGTTTCAACAACATTATATTGTAATTAACGACATGTTTGATGTTTTATGTACAATGTGTATATTTGTATGAACTACACCTTATATAAAATAGAAGAGGCATTTGAATTTCACTGAATTCAATTCTATTTCATTTCATTTAATTCAAATTCTGTGTTGTGTTTACTAATTCAATTCAATAATTGAATTGGAATTTATTCGTCATTCTCGGCTCAATTTGGAATTTAGACCAACCCTGGTGAGAAAGGGGTTCCCCCATCTCACAACCCATATAAATACGTAAACCTTCTTTCAAATATCTTGTATTTTCTCACAAAATCCGTATGTAGTATATGTATCAAATCAAAACAAAGTTTGCGCCGAATACAACAGACCTTACAGTGAAATGCTTACTTACAGGTTCTAACCAATAGTGTAAAAAAGGTATTACGTGAACAATAGGTAGGTAAAGAAATACAACAGTAAAAAGACAGGCTATATACAGTAGCGAGGCTATAAAAGTAGGCTACATACAGACACCGGTTAGTCAGGCTGATTGTGGTAGTATGTACATGTAGATATGGTTAAAGTGACTATGCATATATGATGAACAGAGAGTAGCAGTAACATATAAGAGGGGTTGGCGGGTGGTGGGTGGAAAACAATGCAGATAGCCTGGTTAGCCAATGTGCGGGAGCACTGGTTGGTTGGCCCAATTGAGGTAGTATGTACATGACTATCTGATCATTTATCACTCCAGTGTTAATCTGCAAAATTGTAATTATTCGCCTACATCCTCATGCCTTTTGCACACAATGTATATAGACTCTCTTTTTTTCTACTGTGTTATTGACTTGTTAATTGTTGACTCCATGTGTAACTCTGTGTTGTCTGTTCACACTGCTATGCTTTATCTTGGCCAGGTTGTAGTTGCAAATGAGAACTTGTTCTCAACTAGCCTACCTGGTTAAATAAAGCTGAAAAAAATGTATGGTTAAAGTGACATATGATAAACAGAGAGTTGCAGCAGCATAAAAATAGGGTTTGGGGGAGGCATACAATGCATATAGTCTGGATAACCATTTGATTACCTGTTCAGTAGTCTTATGACTTGGGGGTAAAAACTGTTGAGAAGCCTTTTTGTCATAGACTTGGCACTCCGATACTGCTTGCCATGCGGTAGTAGAGAGAACAGTCTATGGCTGGGGTGGCTGGGGACTTTGACAATTTTTAGGGCCTTCCTCTGACAACGCCTGGTGTAGAGGTCCTGGACGGCAGGCAGCTTAGCCCCAGTGATGTACTGGGCCATACGCGCTACACTCTGTAGTGCCTTGTGGTCAGAGGCAGAGCAATTGCCGTACCAGGCAGTGATGCAACCACTGCTCTCGATGTTGCAGGTGTAGAACCTTTTGAGGATCTCAGGACCCATGCAAAATCTTTTTAGTTTCCTGAGGGGGAATAGGCTTTGTCGTGCCCTCTTCACAACTGTCTTGGTGTGTTTGGACCATTCTAGTTTGTTGTTAATGTGGATACCAAGGAACTTGAAGCTCTCAACATGCTCAACTATAGCCCCATAGATGAGAATGGGGGCGTAGCAGAATTTAGCAGAATAGCAGAATTTCTTGAAAGCTTCCGGATTAGAGTCCCACACCTTGAAAGTGTCAGCTCTACCCTTTAGCTCAGTGCGGATGTTGCCTGTAATCCATGGCTTCTGGTTGGGGTATGTACGTACAGTCACTGTGGGTACGACGTTCTCGATGCACTTATTGATAAAGCCAGTGACTGATGTGGTGTACTCCTCAATGTCATCGGAAAAATCCCGGAACATGTTCCAGTCTGTGATAACAAAACAGTCCTGTTGGTTAGCATCTGCTTCATTTGACCATGTTTTTATAGACCGAGTCACTGGTGCTTCCTGCTTTAATTTATGCTTGTAAGCAGGAATCAGGAGGATAGCATTGTGGTCGGATTTACCAAATGGAGGGCAAGGGAGAGCTTTTTACGCATCTCTGTGTGTGGAGTACAGGTGATCTAGATTTTTTTCCCTCTGGTTGCACATGTAACATGTTGATGGAAATTTGGTAGAACTGCTAAAAGTTTCCCTACATTCAAGTCTCCGGACACTAGGAGCGCTGCCTCTGGGTGAGTTTGCTTATTTCCTTAAACAGCTGACTGAGTGCGGTCTTAGTGTCAGCATCTGTCTGTGGTGGTAAATAAACAGCCACAAAAGTATAGCTGAAAACTCCCTAGGCAAGTAGTGGCATGCAATTTATAACAATATACTCTACTTCAGGCGAGCAAAATCTAGAGGCTTCCTTAGATTTCGTGCACCAGCTGTTGTTTACAAATATGCACAGACCCCTGACTCCCCCCTCATCTTACCGGAGTGTGCTGTTCTATCTTGCCGGTGCAGCATATATCCCGCTAGCTGAATATCCATGACGTCATTCAGTCACGATTCCGTGAAACACTGGATATTACAGTTTTTCATGTCCCGTTGGTAGGATATTCGTGATCGTACCTCGTCTAATATATTGTACAATGATTGCACGTTGGCGAGTAGTATTGATGGTAACGGTAGCTTTCCCACTCACCTTTTCTGGGTCCTGGGTTTAGTGCTATGTGCTCTACGAACTTCACATTAGTTTATTCTTGGGGGATCATACTTAGTGTGGTCCTTCTCATACTTATTGTGGTCCTTCTCCCACCTATGTTCGTGGGATATTGTTTTGTTTTGGTTTAGTGCTCTGTGCGCTACGAACTTCACATTAGTTTATTCTTGGGGGATCATACTTAGTGTGTTCCTTTTCCCACCTATGTTTGTGGGATATTGTGTTGTTTTGGTTAAGTGCTATGTGCGCTACAAACTGCACATTAGTTTATTCTTGGGGTATCATACTTAGTGTGGTCCTTTTCCCACCTATGTTTGTGGGATATTGTGTTGTTTTGGTTAAGTGCTATGTGCGCTACGAACTGCACATTAGTTTATTCTTGGGGGATTATACTTAGTGTGGTCCTTTTCCCACCTATGTTTGTGGGATATTGTGTTGTTTTGGTTAAGTGCCTTGTGCGCTACGAACTTCACATTAGTTTATTCTGTGTTGTTTTTGAAGGTTCACTTTAATAAATATGTGGAACTCTACTCACGCTGCGCCTTGATCCACTCATTATGTATACGACCAACGTGACAGAAGGAGACAATTTTATATATTTTTTTTCACCTGTATTTAAGGTATAATTTGGGGGATTTGACATACAGAACTTAGTTACAAATAAAACAGGACAGGTGGTTTTGATATAATTATTAATTTCAGAAATTCTGACATTGATAAAGTATATTTAATTCAACTACTAATACTAATAATAGGTTAATTTCATAGTCTAAAATCTAAACCTAACTTTTTCACTTTATAAATTCATTTAAACACTATAATTTAGCTCAAATGAAAAACAAAAATGCAATTGAAACCTGTTGTATTATTAATGAATGTGATTTGTTTGTTTAGGATTTCTGGCAATGTAAATTGTTTATGTATATATGCTTGTTTGCATGTGACTATTCCTATTTTGTTTGTTGATATTTGTTTGTTTAAAAAATGTAAAAAAATAAAAAGGAGTGATGACTACTACTAGTATGTTTTTGTAGAAATAGAATTTGATTTGATTTGACTGAGCATGGCGCTGCAGCATGACTCAGTACTGCTGGTAATGGCAGAAATAGAGAAGGTACTTACTGTTCCAGATTAAACAATGTTATCAATAGAGTTGCTGTTTGATTTTAGGGTTTGAATTTAGATCCACGAGGGACCAGAACGGTTTCAGCCCTAAGATCAACAGAGATAAAACCTAGATAGTAAGTAGGTATACAAGCTCTTTCTATGGCTTGGGGCGGCAGCGTAGCCTAGTGGTTAGAGCGTTGAACTAGTAACTGGAAGGTTGCGAGTTCAAACCCCTGAGCTGACAAGGTACAAATCTGTCGTTCTGCCCCTGAACAGGCAGTTAACCCACTGTTCCCAGGCTGTCATTGAAAAAAAGAATATGTTCTTAACTGACTTGCCTGGTTAAATAAAGGTTAAAAAAATGGCTATTGTAATGGCTATGGTATTATATTATACTCTATTCCTATCTACTATAACAAACATGCAGTGTATATTAAATGAATATCCTACCATGAGTCAGGATATGATCCAGATGCAGACACAGGAGGCGGATGGTTGGGTTCTCAGATAATCTATTATAATACGGGGAGCAGGCAAAAGGAAGGTTGAGGACAGGCAGAGGTTCGTAACCAGATCAGAGTCAAACAAGTACTGGACGACAGGCAGGGTCAGGGCAGGCAGAAACGTTAGAACTGGAAAAGCTAGAAACAAAAAACTAGAGAGCAGGGAAAAACTGTAAACACGCTGGGACGACCTGACAATACAAAACGAACTGTAAACAGAAAAACAGAAAACGCATGTATAAATACACAGGAGATAATGAGGTAAATTACCTTGATTTAAACAACGTATGCCATAGGAAGCTATCACAAAATAAAAATGCTTTGAATGTTTGACTAAGAGGTACTCTTTCATGACTGCCTATTACCTACGTGATATGATTGCCTATTACCCAAGTGATATGATTGCCTATTACCTAAGTGATATGACTACCTATTATCTAAGTGATATGATTGCCTATTACCTAAGTGATATGATTGCCTATTACCTACATGAATGACTGCCTATTACCTAAGTGATATGACTGCCTATTATCTAAGTGATATGACTGCCTTTTAGCTAAGTGATATGACTGCCTATTACCTAAGTGATATGACTGCCTATTACCTAAGTGATATGACTGCCTATTACCTAAGTGATATGACTGCCTATTACCTAAGTGATATGACTGCCTATTACCTAAGTGATATGACTGCCTATTACATAAGTGATATGACTGCCTATTACCTAAGTGATATGACTGCCTATTACCTAAGTGATATGACTGCCTATTACCTAAGTGATATGACTGCCTATTACCTAAGTGATATGACTGCCTATTACATAAGTGATATGACTGCCTGTTATCTAAGTGATATGACTGCCTATTAGCTAAGTGATATGACTGCCTATTAGCTAAGTGATATGACTGCCTATTACCTAAGTGATATGACTGCCTATTACTTAAGTGATATGACTGCCTATTACCTAAGTGATATGACTGCCTATTACATAAGTGATATGACTGCCTATTACCTAAGTGATATGACTGCCTATTACCTAAGTGATATGACTGCCTATTACCTAAGTGATATGACTGCCTATTACCTAAGTGATATGACTGCCTATTACATAAGTGATATGACTGCCTGTTATCTAAGTGATATGACTGCCTATTAGCTAAGTGATATGACTGCATATTAGCTAAGTGATATGACTGCCTATTACCTAAGTGATATGACTGCCTATTACTTAAGTGATATGACTGCCTATTACCTAAGTGATATGACTGCCTATTATCTAAGTGATATGACTGTCTATTAGCTAAGTGATATGACTGTCTATTACCTAAGTGATATGACTGCCTATTACCTAAGTGATATGATTGCCTATTACCTAAGTGATATGATTGCCTATTACCTACATGAATGACTGCCTATTACTTAAGTGATATGACTGCCTGTTATCTAAGTGATATGACTGCCTATTAGCTAAGTGATATGACTGCCTATTACCTAAGTGATATGACTGCCTATTACCTAAGTGATATGACTGCCTATTACCTAAGTGATATGACTGCCTATTACCTAAGTGATATGACTGCCTATTACTTAAGTGATATGACTGCCTATTACCTAAGTGATATGACTGCCTATTATGTAAGTGATATGACTGCCTATTAGCTAAGTGATATGACTGCCTATTACCTAAGTGATATGATTGCCTATTACCTAAGTGATATGATTGCCTATTACCTACATGAATGACTGCCTATTACTTAAGTGATATGACTGCCTATTATCTAAGTGATATGACTGCCTATTAGCTAAGTGATATGACTGCCTATTACCTAAGTGATATGACTGCCTATTACCTAAGTGATATGACTGCCTATTACCTAAGTGATATGACTGCCTATTACCTAAGTGATATGACTGCCTATTACCTAAGTGATATGACTGCCTATTAACTAAGTGATATGACTGCCTATTACCTAAGTGATATGACTGCCTATTACCTAAGTGATATGACTGCCTATTAACTAAGTGATATGACTGCCTATTACCTAAGTGATAACATCAAAGGTAAACGCTTTAATAAATGCATTGTAATGATGACTCCATTCTCAGCCACATTCCTCCCAGGAGGTGTATTGTTGTGTTACTAGTGGGTAGATTGAAGAGGAGGAAGTAGGCAGTGGAGTTCTCTCCCCCCCACCCACAAACACACAGACACGCACAAACGGACACACGCACACACCAGGCAGGCACGATCATACATGTATATGCACAGACACACATTCAGTATTAACGTAATGTACGTTCAGTGTTTACATAATATTCACTTATAACCCTGTTAATTCATGGTCTTTAAATTTGTATTTAATTTTATTTAACCATTAGTTAACTAGGCATGTCATTTAAGAACAAATTCAGGTTTACAATGACGGCCTACCAAAAGGCAATAGCCCTCTTGCGAGGGCGGGGGCAGGGATTAAAAATATAAATAAATTCAATTAAAATATAGGACAAAACACACATCACAACAAGAGAGACAACACAGCACAGCATAAAGAGAGATCTAAGACAACAACATAGCATGGCAGCAACACAACATGACAACACAGCATGGTAGCAACACAACAACATGGTAGCAACACAACATGACAACAACATGGTAGCAACACAACATGGCAGCAGCACATGGTAGCAGCACAAAATATGGTACAAATATTATTGGACACAGACAACAGCACAAAGGGCAAGAATGTAGAGAGAGCAACACATCATGCAAAGCAGCCACAACTGTCAGTAAGAGTGTCCATGTGTTATGCAGGTGAATGAGGACCCAAAAGCGACTTGGCGAAAAATCCAGTAAAATAAAAATACAATCAAAAAAACACAATTTCCACTCGTAATGACGAGAACCGACTGGAGACTCGCTCTTGAACTGCAGGTTGCCTCGGGAAGGCACTTGAACTCAGCAGACTCAGACACCTGCTCACCACGCAGCATCTGAGGGAAACACGACACGACAGGGCGATACACAAACACAGCACGGTGAACAATAGACAAGGATCCGACAGGGCAGGAACGGAAAACAAGGAGAGAAATAGGGACTCTAATCAGGGAAAAGAATAGGGAACAGGTGTGGGAAGACTAAATGATTGATTAGGGGAATAGGAACAGCTGGGAGCAGGAACGGAACGATAGAGAGAAGAGAGAGAGGAAGGGAGAGAGAAAAAGGGGAACGAACCTAATAAGACCAGCAGGGGGAAACGAACAGAAGGGAAAGCATAATGACAACACAATCTAAGACAAAACATGACAGTACCCCCCCCCACTCACCGAGCGCCTCCTGGCGCACTCGAGGAGGAATCCTGGCGGCAACGGAGGAAATCATCAATGAGTGAACGGTCCAGCACGTCCCGAGACGGAACCCAACTCCTCTCCTCAGGACCGTAACCCTCCCAATCCACTAAGTATTGGTGACCCCGTCCCCGAGAACGCATGTCCATGATCCTACGTACCTTGTAAATAGGTGCGCTCTCGACAAGGACGGGAGGAGGGGGGGAGGGAAGACGAACGGGGGTGCGAAGAAAGGGCTTGACACAGGAGACATGGAAGACAGGATGGACGCGACGAAGATGTCGCGGAAGAAGCAGTCGCACAGCGACAGGATTGACGACCTGGGAGACACGGAACGGACCAATGAACCGCGGAGTCAACTTACGAGAAGCTGTCGTAAGAGGAAGGTTGCGAGTGGAAAGCCACACTCTCTGGCCGCAACAATACCTTGGACTCTTAATCCTGCGTTTATTGGCGGCTCTCACAGTCTGTGCCCTGTAACGGCAAAGTGCAGACCTCACCCTCCTCCAGGTGCGCTCACAACGTTGGACAAACGCTTGAGCGGAGGGAACGCTGGACTCGGCAAGCTGGGATGAGAACAGAGGAGGCTGGTAACCCAGACTACTCTGAAACGGAGATAACCCGGTAGCAGACGAAGGAAGCGAGTTGTGAGCGTATTCTGCCCAGGGGAGCTGTTCTGCCCAAGACGCAGGGTTTCTGAAAGAAAGGCTGCGTAGTATGCGACCAATCGTCTGATTGGCCCTCTCTGCTTGACCGTTAGACTGGGGATGAAACCCGGAAGAGAGACTGACGGACGCACCAATCAAACGACAGAACTCCCTCCAAAACTGTGACGTGAATTGCGGGCCTCTGTCTGAAACGGCGTCTAACGGGAGGCCATGAATTCTGAACACATTCTCGATGATGATTTGTGCCGTCTCCTTAGCGGAAGGAAGTTTAGCGAGGGGAATGAAATGTGCCGCCTTAGAGAACCTATCGACAACCGTAAGAATCACAGTCTTCCCCGCAGACAAAGGCAGACCGGTAATGAAGTCTAGGGCGATGTGAGACCATGGTCGAGAAGGAATGGGGAGCGGTCTGAGACGACCGGCAGGAGGAGAGTTACCCGACTTAGTCTGCGCGCAGTCCGAACAAGCAGCCACGAAACGGCGCGTGTCACGCTCCTGAGTCGGCCACCAAAAGCGCTGGCGAATAGACGCAAGAGTGCCTCGAACACCGGGATGACCAGCTAACTTGGCAGAGTGAGCCCACTGAAGAACAGCCAGACGAGTGGAAACAGGAACGAAAAGGAGGTTACTAGGACAAGCGCGCGAGACGCAGTGTGCGTGAGTGCTTGCTTAACCTGTCTTTCAATTCCCCAGACTGTCAACCCGACAACACGCCCATAAGGAAGAATCCCCTCGGGATCAGTAGAAGCCACAGAAGAACTAAACAGACGGGATAAGGCATCAGGCTTGGTGTTTTTGCTACCCGGACGGTAAGAAATCACAAACTCGAAACGAGCGAAAAACAACGCCCAACGAGCTTGACGGGCATTAAGTCGTTTGGCAGAACGGATGTACTCAAGGTTCTTATGGTCTGTCCAAACGACAAAAGGAACGGTCGCCCCCTCCAACCACTGTCGCCATTCGCCTAGGGCTAAGCGGATGGCGAGCAGTTCGCGGTTACCCACATCATAGTTGCGCTCAGATGGCGACAGGCGATGAGAAAAATAAGCGCAAGGATGAACCTTATCGTCAGACTGGAAGCGCTGGGATAGAATGGCTCCCACGCCTACCTCTGAAGCGTCAACCTCGACAATGAATTGTCTAGTGACGTCAGGAGTAACGAGGATAGGAGCGGACGTAAAACGTTCTTTTAGAAGATCAAAAGCTCCCTGGGCGGAACCGGACCACTTAAAACACGTCTTGACAGAAGTAAGAGCTGTGAGAGGGGCAGCAACTTGACCGAAATTACGAATGAAACGCCGATAGAAATTAGCGAAACCTAAAAGCGCTGCAACTCGACACGTGACCTCGGAACGGGCCAATCACTGACAGCTTGGACCTTAGCGGAATCCATCTGAATGCCTTCAGCGGAAATAACGGAACCGAGAAAAGTAACGGAGGAGACATGAAAAGAGCACTTCTCAGCCTTCACGTAGAGACAATTCTCTAAAAGGCGCTGTAGAACACGTCGAACGTGCTGAACATGAATCTCGAGTGACGGTGAAAAAATCAGGATATCGTCAAGATAGACAAAAACAAAGATGTTCAGCATGTCTCTCAGAACATCATTAACTAATGCCTGAAAAACAGCTGGCGCATTGGCGAGACCAAACGGCAGAACCCGGTACTCAAAATGCCCTAATGGAGTGTTAAACGCCGTTTTCCACTCGTCCCCCTCTCTGATGCGCACGAGATGGTAAGCGTTACGAAGGTCCAACTTAGTAAAGCCCCTGGTTCCCTGCAGAATCTCGAAGGCTGATGACATAAGGGGAAGCGGATAACGATTCTTAACCGTTATGTCATTCAGCCCTCGATAATCCACGCAGGGGCGCAGAGTACCGTCCTTCTTCTTAACAAAAAGAACCCCGCCCCGGCCGGAGAGGAAGAAGGCACTATGGTACCGGCGTCAAGAGACACAGACAAATAATCCTTGAGAGCCTTACGTTCGGGAGCCGACAGAGAGTATAGTCTACCCCGAGGAGGAGTGGTCCCCGGAAGGAGATCAATACTACAATCATACGACCGGTGAGGAGGAAGGGAGTTGGCTCGGGACCGACTGAAGACCGTGCGCAGATCATGATATTCCTCCGGCACTCCTGTCAAATCGCCAGGTTCCTCCTGAGAAGTGGGGACAGAAGAAATGGGAGGGATGGCAGACATTAAACACTTCACATGACAAGAAACGTTCCAGGATAGGATAGAATTACTAGACCAATTAATAGAAGGATTATGACATACTAGCCAGGGATGACCCAAAACAACAGGTGTAAAAGGTGAACGAAAAATCAAAAAATAAATAGTCTCACTGTGGTTACCAGATACTGTGAGGGTTAAAGGTAGTGTCTCAAATCTGATACTGGGAAGATGACTACCATCTAAGGCGAACATGGGCGTAGGCTTTTCTAACTCTCTGAAAGGAATGTCATGTTTCCGAACCCATGCTTCGTCCATGAAACAACCCTCAGCCCCAGAGTCTATCAAGGCACTGCATGTAGCACCCGAACCGGTCCAGCGTAGATGGACCGACAATGTAGTACAGGATCTAGATGGAGAGACCTGAGTAGTAGCGCTCACCTGTAGCCCTCCGCTTACTGATGAGCTCTGGCTTTTACTGGACATGAATTAACAAAATGTCCAGCAAGTCCGCAATAGAGGCACAGGCGGTTGGTGATCCTCCGTTCCCTCTCCTTACTCGAGATGCGAATACCTCCCAGCTGCATGGGCTCAGTCTCTGAGCCAGAGGAGGGAGATGGTTGCGCTGCGGAGCAGGGAAACACCGTTGATGCGAGCTCTCTTCCACGAGCCTGGTGATGAAGATCTACCCGTCGTTCTATGCGGATGGCGAGAGCAATCAAAGAGTCCACATCTGAAGGAACCTCCCGGGAGAGAATCTCATCTTTAACCACTGCGTGGAGTCCCTCCAGAAAACGAGCGAGCAGCGCCGGCTCGTTCCACTCACTAGAGGCAGCAAGAGTGCGAAACTCAATAGAGTAATCCGTTATGGATCGATCACCTTGGCATAGGGAAGCCAGGGCCCTAGAAGCCTCCCTACCAAAAACTGAACGGTCAAAAACCCGAATCATCTCCTCTTTAAAGTTCTGGTACTTGTTAGAGCAATCAGCCCTTGCCTCCCAGATAGCTGTGCCCCACTCTCGAGCCCGGCCAGTAAGGAGTGAAATGACGTAAGCAACCCGAGCTCTCTCTCTAGAGTATGTGTTGGGTTGGAGAGAGAACACAATATCACACTGGGTGAGAAAGGAGCGGCACTCAGTGGGCTGCCCGGAGTAGCAAGGTGGGTTATTAACCCTAGGTTCTGGAGGCTCGGCAGGCCAGGAAGTAACAGGTGGCACGAGACGAAGACTCTGGAACTGTCCAGAGAGGTCGGAAACCTGAGCGGCCAGGTTCTCCACGGCATGGCGAGCAGCAGACAATTCCTGCTCGTGTCTGCCGAGCATGGCTCCTTGGATCTCGACGGCAGTGTTACGAGCGTCTGTAGTCGCTGGGTCCATTCCTTGGTCGGATCCTTCTGTTATGCAGGTGAATGAGGACCCAAAAGCGACTTGGCGAAAACAGAGTCTTTAATCCAGTAAAATAAAAATACAATCAAAAAAACACAATTTCCACTCGTAATGACGAGAACCGACTGGAGACTCGCTCTTGAACTGCAGGTTGCCTCGGGAAGGCACTTGAACTCAGCAGACTCAGACACCTGCTCACCACGCAGCATCTGAGGGAAACACGACACGACAGGGCGATACACAAACACAGCACGGTGAACAATAGACAAGGATCCGACAGGGCAGGAACGGAAAACAAGGAGAGAAATAGGGACTCTAATCAGGGAAAAGAATAGGGAACAGTTGTGGGAAGACTAAATGATTGATTAGGGGAATAGGAACAGCTGGGAGCAGGAACGGAACGATAGAGAGAAGAGAGAGAGGAAGGGAGAGAGAAAAAGGGGAACGAACCTAATAAGACCAGCAGGGGGAAACGAACAGAAGGGAAAGCATAATGACAACACAATCTAAGACAAAACATGACACCATGATTGAGTCTTTGAATGAAGAGATTGAGATAAATCTGTTCAGTTTGAGTGTTTGTTGCAACTCGTTCCAGTCACTAGCTGCAGCGAACTGAAAAGACAAGCGACCCAAGGATGTGTGTGCTTTGGGGACATTTTAACAGAATGTGACTGGCAGAACGGGTGTTGCATGTGAAGGATAACGGCTGCAGTAGATATCTCAGATAGGGGGGAGTGAGGCCTAATAGGGTTTTATAAATAAGAATCAACCAGTGGGACTTTGTTGACCAGAGTTGACCAGTTTACAGAGGAGTATAGAGTGCAGTGATGTGTCCTATAAGGAGCATTGGTGGTAAATCTGATGGAAATCTGGCCGAATGGTAAAGAACATCTATCTGCTGGAGAGCACCCTTAGAGCTAATAATCACACTTGTGAGGAGAGGGGCATTCAACTTACCAAAACACATGCCCTTTCTTTTAGAGGTGTTCAGAACAAGGTGTTCGGAACAAGGTTAAGGGCAGAGAAAGCTTTTTGGACACCGAAGAAAGCTTTGTTGTAGAGAGTTCAAAATTCACAAAATTCTTACTCAAGACTTTAACACCTTTGACCCTGTAAATTCTTATTCAAGACTTTAACACCTTTGACCCTGTAAATTCTTATTCAAGACTAACACATTTACAGTTTGACAACAGTCACAGGAGCCCTGGCTCACAGCCTCTCTCATGAATTCATAACACAGGTTTATTTTCCTAAGACTCAGACCACATTCCTCCACTATTTAAACACTAAGACCCGTAATCACAGCGTTTCTCAGAGTAGAAGTGCTGATCTAGGATCAGATCCCGGCTGTACATATAATCTTATCAATTATTATCTTAAAGGGAAAACGTATCTGATATCAGCACTCTGAGACGCTTTGTGAATACGGCTGAGGCTCTGGCCTGCTCAATCCTCATATTGTCAGGCCTAGCAGGGAGTCTGCGGCAATATGTTCTGGGTTGTATACTGTAAGCCCTATGAGTGCCAAATGACACTTGATTCCCTTTATAGCACAGTACTTTTGACAAAATAACTATTGGCCCTGGTCCAAAGTAGTGCACTATAAAGCAGAAGGGCTCAGAAACAGGACAGGCAAGGGTCAAAACCAGGAGGGCAAGAAAAAGAGAGACTGGGGAACAGCAGGAGCTGAGACAAACCACTGGTTGACTTGACAAACAAGACGAACTGGCAACGGACAAACAGAAAACACAGGTATAAATACCCAGGGAATAATGGGGAAGATGGGTGATACCTGGAGGGGGGTGGAGACAATCACAAAGACAGGTGAAACAGATCAGGGTGTGACAACGTGATCAGCAATAGCCAATGAGAGCTCGCCAGAGAAGAAGCCAGTGAGATGATGACGTTGTTTCGCATCAGCCAGAATGTGTTGACTCCAGCAGGAGGGAGGACCACTATTAGTATGCATTTGTACTTGCCCTTAACCAACAAAGCAGAGTTTTAAAAAAGCAAGACAAATGAGCTAAACAAACAAAAGGAAAAATAGTTACACAATAAAATAACAATAACGAGGTTATACACAAGGGGCACTGGTACCGAGTCAATGTGCAGGGTTACGGGTTAGTCGAGGTAATTGAGGTAATATTTACATGTAGGTAGGGGTAAAGTGACAATGAATAGATAATAAACAGAGAGTAGCAGCAGCGTACGTGAAGAGTGTGAAGGAATGTGAATATGTGTGTGTGTGTGTGTGTGTGTGTGTGTGTGTGTGTGTGTGTGTGTGTGTGTGTGTGTGTGTGTGTGTGTGTGTGTGTGTGTGTGTGTGTGTGTGTGTGTGTGTGTGTGTGTGTGTGTGTGTGTGCGTGCGTGCGTGCGTGCGTGCGTGCGTGCGTGCGTGCGTGCGTGCGTGCGTGCGTGTGCCCGTTTGTGCGTGTGTGTGAGGCGGAGACTACGTGTGTGTGGGTGGGTGGGTGGGGGGAGAGCACTCCTCGGCCTACTTCCTCTTCTTCAATATGTGTGTGTGTGTGTGTGTGTGTGTGTGTGTGTGTGTGTGTGTGTGTGTGTGTGTGTGTGTGTGTGTGTGTGTGTGTGTGTGTGTGTGTGTTGTGTTTGTGCGTGTGTGTGAGTGGAGACTACGTGTGTGTGGGTGGGTGGGTGGGGGGAGAGCACTCCTCGGCCTACTTCCTCTTCTTCAATATGTGTGTGTGTGTGTGTGTGTGTGTGTGTGTGTGTGTGTGTGTGTGTGTGTGTGTGTGTGTGTGTGTGTGTGTGTGTGTGTGTGTGTGTGTGTGTGTGTGTGTGTGTGTGTGTGTGTGTGTGTGTGTGTGTGTGTGTGTGTGTGTGTGTGTGTGTGTGTGAGTGTCAGTGTATCAGAGGTGGGACCAAGTCATTGTTTTACAAGTGAAAAAGTACATCTCAAGTCTTTGCACTCAAGTCCCAAGTCAAGAACAACAAGTATCAAGTCCTAAACTTTGAGTTTCGAGTCCTAGACAAGCCATAATGTGCTCTTCAACCAAATATAATACCATTTCATATTTTTAACAAGAGTAATAGTTAGTATATTATATTTATGCAAATCATGAATGCTTTTAAAAATATCTATATATTTATTACTTTCCAAATCATTGTTATATTTCCATGGAAATACATGGGTAGTCATGAGAAAGACTACCCCACCCCCCAATAGTGATCAATTATCGAGCATCACTATGGGATGAAATCGGGCGATGATGGCTTGTACGCAATCGCCCAAACCTAACACAAATACAATCTTTGTGTGTGGTTACAGTAGGCTAACGTATATCAATGGTTTTATGAACAGCTGCCTTCTGAGAATTCGTAGGTGATCAAATAAACCCCCACCCTTTCCATTCTGCTAGCCAACGTGCAATCTTTGGAAAATAAAATAGGTGACCTACGCAGAAGATAAACTACCAACGGGTCATTAAAAACTGTAATATCATATTCTTCACAGAGTTGTGGCTGAACGACAACACTGTCAACATATAGCTGGCTAGTTATACGCTATACCGGCAGGATAGAACAGTGGTGTCTGGTAAGACAAGGGGCGGCGGACTTTGTATTTTTGTAAATAACAGCTGGTTCACAATATCTAGAGTATCTCAAGATAAGCTGTTGTTACGAATCCCTTTTGGCCCGACAGTCTAGGGGGGATGGTAAATGAGGTCCGTAACATAACTCATGCAAATTATTATTGTGACAAAGTAAAAATGTGCACGAAATAACCACGACAACAGAAATCTACCGTCAAACTCTAGGTTTATTTATAAACACACGGTAATGGGGGGAGCAGGAAAAGGGGCTGAGCTGGACCCAAGGAAAGAAACAATAAATATACAAAAACACACCCCTAAGCTAGACTAGCCTACTTTAACAACAGCTAACTAACTAACCAAAAATACAGTGGGTGGTCCGCCCAGTTCTAACTAGTGTATTTAACAAAGTTCACCTACGGGTAGTGTATGCCCATGGGTGACTTGTCTTGGTTCTCCCCTTTTCCCACCAGCAACAAACAAACACCATAACCAAAAACAATACTCACAGGTGAATGCAAAGTGCTATGAGGTGCTTAAACAAAAGAGAGGTTAAGACACAAAGCGAGAGTGAAACACAGAGACCTACAGACATGGCATTTACAGAGAGATTGAGCTAGAGATTTAGCTGAGCTGAGCTCATGAACAAACAAATGATGGGGTTTTTAAACCATGGGGAAGGAACTGTGATAGGTCAGGAAATAGGAGGAGGTGTGTCTTCTGATTGATGATTGATTGTTGACTGATTGGGGAGTGATGATTTTCACCTGTGAGGGGAGAAGGAGAGAAAAGAAACACACACACAGGATATACACACACACACAGGATAACTGTATCCGTAACACTCCCAACCTTAAAAGAGCAACCCTAGGGGTTGCGACTACAGTATTTCAATGAATACTTACAACAAAGCAACAACCTTGCAAAACATTCAGAAATCATTTTCACACACGAGACAAAGCATCTGCCAACACATTATCAGAACCATTTTTGTGGCGGATCTCCAAATTATAATTTTGTACAATCAGCGCCCAACGCATAAGGCGCTGGTTCTGGTTGTACATTCGGTGGAGAAAAACTAAGGGGTTATGGTCAGTATATACAATCACGGGTAGGGCACTGGAACCAATATATACTTCAAACTATTGCAGAGCCAACAACAAAGCAAGAGCTTCTTGTTCTATTGTCGCATAGTTTGTTTGACATTTATTACATTTACGTGAAAAATAACAAACGGGATGATCCACTCCACTCTTGTCCTGCTGCAGTAGAACAGCGCCAGCACCTCTGGCACTAGCATCTACCTCGAGTTTGAACGGTTGTTCAAAATCTGGAGCAGCAAGTACAGGTGTACTACATAAGAGTGCTTTCGCTGATTCAAAAGCTCTCTTACAATCAGCGGACCACACAAATGATCTAGCCGGACTAAGCAAATCGGTCAATGGAGCAACTACCGCAGAGAAATTTTTACAGAAGCTACGGTAGTAGCCAACCATCCCTAAAAAGCGGCGTAGCTCTCGTCTGGTGGTAGGTGCAGGGAATGCAGTTATAGCCAAGACCTTGGCACCAACAGGGCGCACCTGTCCATGGCCAACCTCTTTACCGAGATAGGTAACAGTAGCCTTCCCAAACTCGCACTTTGCCAAGTTCAGGGTTAGAAAAGCAGCTGCCAACCGTTCACATACTACCCTTAGCGAGTCAACATGATCTGACCACTCAGACGAATAAATCACTAGGTCATCAAGGTATGCACTACAATTAGGAACGCCAGCTAATACGGAGTTAACCAGTCGTTGGAAAGTGGCTGGTGCATTTCGCATCCCAAAAGCCATAACTGAGTACTGTAGGAAGTTGTCTGGGGTCACAAAGGCAGAAATCTCAGAAGCACGTGAAGTTAACGGAACCTGCCAGTAACCTTTTAAGAGGTCTAACTTAGTTACATACTTAGCAGCACCAATAGTGTCGATACAGTCGTCCAGTCGGGGTAATGGGAACGAATCTGGCATTGTGACAGAATTTACCTTTCGATAATCCGTACATAACCTGGACGTACCATCAGGTTTAGGAACCAAAATGCAAGGAGAACTCCAAGGGCTTGAACTTGGCTTAGCCAGGTCATTCTCCAACAAATATCTCACCTCATCCCTCATTATCTTCCTCTTGCATGCGTTGATACGATATGGGTGTTGCTTGATAGGTGTAGCATTTCCAACATTAATGTCATGTTCCAACACATTTGTGCGAGTAGGAACGTCATTAAAGAGACATGGAAAACTGTGTAGTAGCCTCACAATATCATTAGCCTGTCCATCCGTTAAATCAACCAGACCGGATTGGATAGACAGCAGCATTTCTGAGTTGGGCAATCTAACACACTGCTGCTGAGTATTGCGCAACTCCAAGCCATCAACATCATCAATATGACAGTTCACTATCATAGCAGTAGTAGCAGAAGAGACAGCAGTACCTTCCTTTGTTTTTGAACTCTCTAACTGTGTGATGGGTCGGGTGTGGTAAGCTTTCAACATGTTAATGTGACACACACGAGATTGGCGTTGTCTATCAGGAGTTTGAAGCACATAGTCAGTTTCACTTATTTTCTTTTCAATTAAATAAGGACCCGAGAAACGAGCTGACAGTGAAGATCCTGGAACAGGTAATAACACCAGTACTTGGTCACCTGGCTGTAGTGGACGAGAAACAGCCTCTTTATCATAGTGTCTTTTCATGCTCCTCTGTGAGGAAGACAGAGCTTCCTTTGCGAGAGCACAAGCTTGGTGTAGGCGCTCACGAAAGCGACTAACGTAGTCCAACACATTCTCATCTCTGGTACACAACTCTTGGGACAAGAACTGTTCTTTAAGGACTTTCATTGGTCCTCTCACTGTGTGACCAAACACCAGTTCAGCCGGGCTGAAACCTAGGGACTCCTGCACAGTTTCACGAGCAGCAAACAAAACTAGAGGAACTCCCTCATCCCAATCTTTCTCAGTTTCCAAACAATATTTACGTAGTATAGACTTCAGTGTCTGATGCCATCTTTCAAGTGCACCCTGAGACTCTGGGTGATAGGCGCTTGACACACGGTGCGTAATTGACAAGGATTTTAACACCTGCCTGAAGAGCTTGGATAGGAAATTGGTTCCTTGATCGCTTTGTACCACCCTAGGTAACTCGAATGTCATGAAGAATTTTATTAAGGCTTTACTCACTACCGGGGCTGTAATCCTTCTCAGAGGAATGGCCTCGGGGTATCTTGTAGCCATACACATTATCGTTGACAAAAACTGGTTACCCGATTTTGTCTTCGGTAACGGTCCGACACAATCAACCACCACATGCTCGAATGGTTCACCTATGACAGGTATGGGACAAAGAGGAGCGGGAGGAATAACCTGATTTGGTTTTCCTGTTATCTGACAGGTGTGGCATGTCCGACAGAACTGAGCCACATCTTGTTTTAAATCCGGCCAAAAGAAATGTCGAAGGATCCGATCATAAGTTTTTGTGATTCCTAAATGACCAGACCACTGGTGATCATGAGCAAGGGATAACACATTTTGTCGAAAAGCTGTAGGAATCACTATTTGGTAAACAGCATTCCAATCTCCATCCGCGTCAACATGGGATTTCCATTTACGCATGAGGAGATTACCATCAATGAAGTAAGCCACATTCTTCTTCTTCACATCTTCCAATGAGACAACACTAGAAAAACATTTAGCAAGCTTGTTGTCAACCTTTTGGTTAGCAATCAGCTGCTCACGAGTGACTGGTAACTGTATTGCATCAGCAATAAGTTCAACGTTCTTTGATTCTTTCCTGGGCTGTTTGTCAGAGGTGATCAGCTTCTCAGAGGTATCACACAATCCATCTTCTTGATGTTTTCCTTGATCAACCTGCTGTCCTTTATTATCATGTGCCCTCTCCCACCTCTTTGAACAGTACAGTGTTCGACAAATCTATCACATCACCCTTTTGTCGTGCCTGGGCACGAGTGACAGCACAAGCGGGGAACACATGTGGATAACTCTGTGCCAGCTCATTCGAGAGAGAGTGGTCACTTTTATCCAATACTTCCAATACGGGTACTACCTTTCCTCCGGCAATATCGTTACCCATTATAAAGGTCACACCTTTCACTGGCAACATAGGGCGTACCCCCACTCTGAATATTCCACTGATTAACTCAGTGTACTTTCACAAAGTGCAATGGCACTGGGACAAAACCCATTTCAATACCCTGCACTAACACACTGGAACCACAGTATGTATCGTCAGATAAGGGCAACACATCAGACAATATAAACGACTGCGCCGCACCAGTATCTCTAAGGATTTTAACCGGTCGCTGAGACGCTTCGTCATTCGTTAGGGACACAAACCCCTCGAAAATGAATGGTTCATAACGGCGGTCGGGGACTGAGACTCCAGAGAGTTCTATTAATTGGTCTAGTAATTCTATCCTATCCTGGAACGTTTCACGCACCGTCATGTGAAGTGTTTAATGTCTGCCCTATCCTGCCCGGTCGTCTCATCCTCTCCCCCCTTCCTTCTTCTGTCCCTACTTCTCAGGAGGAACCTGGGTCTTCAGTCGGTCCCGAGGGTTCAAACTACAGTTACCCTGAGGCACCTGTTTTGTTGCCGACCTCTTAACCGTACGAATTAGAGCAACACCTGTTGGTGGCTTGGCACAGACCATACAAACGCTCCACACCGCGTGGCCGCGGCCATCCTACTCTGGTGGTCCCAGCGCGCACGACCCACGTGGAGTTCCAGGTCTCCGGTAGCCTCTGGAACTACCAATCTGCGGTCAACAAGGCAGAGTGCATCTCAGCCTATGCCTCCCTCCAGTCCCTCGACTTCTTGGCACTGACGGAAACATGGATCACCACAGACAACACTGCTACTCCTACTGCTCTCTCTTCGTCCGCCTACGTGTTCTCGCACACCCCGAGAGCTTCTGGTCAGCGGGGTGGTGGCACCGGGATCCTCATCTCTCCCAAGTGGTCATTCTCTCTTTCTCCCCTTACCCATCTGTCTATCGCCTCCTTTGAATTCCATGCTGTCACAGTTACCAGCCCTTTCAAGCTTAACATCCTTATCATTCTACCGTTCAAGAACACCAGGCCTTAACTCAGTGGCTTTCTAAATCCCGAGTTAAGACCACCGGTCGTCCTTCGACGTTATGGTCTCAATTGCCTTAGACTTCATTACCGGTCTGCCTTTGTCTGCGGGGGAAGACTGATCGCCCTCCAGGTTCCCTCGGAGAGTTCATCAATGAGCTTGATGCCTTGATAAGCTCCTTTCCTGAGGACGGCTCACCTCTCACAGTTCTGGGCGACTTTAACCTCCCCACGTCTACCTTTGACTCTTTCCTCTCTGCCTCCTTCTTTCCACTCCTCTCCTCTTTTGACCTCACCCTCTCACCTTCCCCCCTACTCACAAGGCAGGCAATACGCTCGACCTCATCTTTACTAGATGCTGTTCTTCCACTAACCTCATTGCAACTCCCCTCCAAGTCTCCGACCACTACCTTGTATCCTTTTCCCTCTCGCTCTCATCCAACACCTCCCACACTGCCCCTACTCGGATGGTATCGCGCCGTCCCAACCTTCGCTCTCTCTCCCCCGCTACTCTCTCCTCTTCCATCCTATCATCTCTTCCCTCCGCTCAAACCTTCTCCAACCTATCTCCTGATTCTGCCTCCTCAACCCTCCTCTCCTCCCTCTCTGCATCCTTTGACTCTCTATGTGGGCACGAGTGACAGCCAAGCGGGGAACACATGTGGATAACTCTGTGCCAGCTCATTCGAGAGAGAGTGGTCACTTTTATCCAATACTTCCAATACGGGTACCCCTATCCTCCAGGCCGGTTCGGTCCTCCCCTCCCGCTCCGTGGCTCGATGACTCATTGCGAGCTAACAGAACAGGGCTCCGGGCAGCCGAGCGGAAATGGAGGAAAACTTTCGCCTCCCTGCGGACCTGGCATCCTTTCACTCCCTCCTCTCTACATTTTCCTCCTCTGTCTCTGCTGCTAAAGCCACTTTCTACCACTCTAAATTCCAAGCATCTGCCTCTAACCCTAGGAAGCTCTTTGCCACCTTCTCCTCCCTCCTGAATCCTCCTCCCCCTCCCCCCCTCCTCCCTCTCTGCAGATGACTTCGTCAACCATTTTGAAAAGAAGGTCGACGACATCCGATCCTCGTTTGCTAAGTCAAACGACACCGCTGGTTCTGCTCACACTGCCCTACCCTGTGCTCTGACCTCTTTATCCCCTCTCTCTCCGGATGAAATCTCGCGTCTTGTGACGGCCGGCCGCCCAACAACCTGTCCGCTTGACCCTATCCCCTCCTCTCTTCTCCAGACCATTTCCGGAGACCTTCTCCCTTACCTCACCTCGCTCATCAACTCATCCCTGACCGCTGGCTACGTCCCTTCCGTCTTCAAGAGAGCGAGAGTTGCACCCCTTCTGAAAAAACCTACACTTGATCCCTCCGATGTCAACAATTACAGACCAGTATCCCTTCTTTCTTTTCTCTCCAAAACTCTTGAACGTGCCGTCCTTGGCCAGCTCTCCCGCTATCTCTCTCTGAATGACCTTCTTGATCCAAATCAGTCAGGTTTCAAGACTAGTCATTCAACTGAGACTGCTCTCCTCTGTATCACGGAGGCGCTCCGCACTGCTAAAGCTAACTCTCTCTCCTCTGCTCTCATCCTTCTAGATCTATCGGCTGCCTTCGATACTGTGAACCATCAGATCCTCCTCTCCACCCTCTCCGAGTTGGGCATCTCCGGCGCGGCCCACGCTTGGATTGCGTCCTACCTGACAGGCCGCTCCTACCAGGTGGCGTGGCGAGAATCTGTCTCCTCACCACGCGCTCTCACCACTGGTGTCCCCCAGGGCTCTGTTCTTGGCCCTCTCCTATTCTCGCTATACACCAAGTCACTTGGCTCTGTCATAACCTCACATGGTCTCTCCTATCATTGCTATGCAGACGACACACAATTAATCTTCTCCTTTCCCCCTTCTGACGACCAGGTGGCGAATCGCATCTCTGCATGTCTGGCAGACATATCAGTGTGGATGACGGATCACCACCTCAAGCTGAACCTCGGCAAGACGGAGCTGCTCTTCCTCCCGGGGAAGGACTGCCCGTTCCATGATCTCGCCATCACGGTTGACAACTCCATTGTGTCCTCCTCCCAGAGCGCCAAGAACCTTGGCGTGATCCTGGACAACACCCTGTCGTTCTCAACCAACATCAAGGCGGTGGCCCGTTCCTGTAGGTTCATGCTCTACAACATCCGCAGAGTACGACCCTGCCTCACACAGGAAGCGGCTGGTCCTAATCCAGGCACTTGTCATCTCCCGTCTGGATTACTGCAACTCGCTGTTGGCTGGGCTCCCTGCCTGTGCCATTAAACCCCTTCAACTCATCCAGAACACCGCAGCCCGTCTGGTGTTCAACCTTCCCAAGTTCTCTCACGTCACCCCGCTCCTCCGTTCTCTCCACTGGCTTCCAGTTGAAGCTCGCATCCGCTACAAGACCATGGTGCTTGCCTACGGAGCTGTGAGGGGAACGGCACCTCAGTACCTCCAGGCTCTGATCAGGCCCTACACCCAAACAAGGGCACTGCGTTCATCCACCTCTGGCCTGCTCGCCTCCCTACCACTGAGGAAGTACAGCTCCCGCTCAGCCCAGTCAAAACTGTTCGCTGCGCTGGCCCCCAATGGTGGAACAAACTCCCTCACGACGCCAGGACAGCGGAGTCAATCACCACCTTCCGGAGACACCTGAAACCCCACCTCTTTAAGGAATACCTAGGATAGGATAAGTAATCCCTCTCACCCCCCTTTAAGATTTAGATGCACTATTGTAAAGTGACTGTTCCACTGGATGTCATAAGGTGAATGCACCAATTTGTAAGTCGCTCTGGATAAGAGCGTCTGCTAAATGACTTAAATGTAATGTAAATGAAGAGGCATCCCTTGTTTGCGTTTAAGCAGGAAGCAATCATTAATCATATGTCCTACTTTATGACAATAGAAACAGGGACGCTCATTCTTCTGGCGTGCTTGATATACTACTGCTGGCCGACTAGGGCTAAAGGTAGGAAACTCAGTGGCTCTACTCTCGGTTTGAGCCGAAAACACACTCTTGTGCGTCAACACAAACTCGTCTGCCAACACAGACGCTTCTGCCAGACAAGATACTTTCTGTTCGTTTAGGTAAACTACAATGCGTTCGGGTAAGCAATTTTTAAACTCTTCCAACAAGATTAACTCCCGGAGAGAGTTGAAATCAGTTACCTTACTAGCAGCATGCCATTTATCAAACAGATTTCCCTTGTCTCTAGCAAATTCCACATAAGTCTTACTAGAAGACTTTCTTTGAGACCTAAATCTCTGTCGGTATGCCTCAGGCACAAGCTCATAGGCACGAAGAACAGTAGCTTTGACCACTTCGTAATTCAAACTGTCCTCCAGAGGTAACGCTGACAAAACCTCTTGGGCTTTACCAGTTAATTTACACTGAAGTAATAGGCACCATACCTCTTCAGGCCATTTCAATGCTATGGCTATACGCTCAAATACACAAAAATAGGAGTCAACCTCTGACTCTCTGAACAAAGGTACTAAGGCAATCTGCCTACTAATGTCAAACGTGTTTGACACAGCAGGTGAGGACGGCTCACAAACAGGCACAGTAGGACCGGAGGCTAGCCTCGCTGTCTCTGCCTCCAGTTCCATCTGGCGCATTTTGAACTCCAACTGCCTTTGTTCTCTGTCTGCCTCAATTTTACACATCTCCAAATGCTGTTGTTCTCGTTCTTTTTCTGCCTCTATTTTACACATCTCCAACTGGAGAGTCTCTCTGTCATGTTTTGTCATATATTGTCTTGTCATTTTGCTTTTCCTTCTGTTCGTTTTCCCCCTGCTGGTCTTTTTAGGTTCGTTCCCCTTTTTCTCTCTCCCTTCCTCTCTCTCTTCTCTCTATCGTTCCGTTCCTGCTCCCAGCTGTTCCTATTCCCCTAATCAATCATTTAGTCTTCCCACACCTGTTCCTTATCTTTTCCCCTGATTAGAGTCCCTATTTCTTTCCTTGTTTTCCGTTCCTGCCCTGTCGGATCCTTGTCTATTGTTCACCGTGCTGTGTTTGTGTATCGCCCTGTCGTGTCGTGTTTCCCTCAGATGCTGCGTGGTGAGCAGGTGTCTGAGTCTGCTAAGTTCAAGTGCCTTCCCGAGGCAACCTGCTGTTCAAGATCGAGTCTCCAGTCTGTTCTCGTCATTACGAGTGGAAATTGTGTTTTTTGATTGTATTTTACTTTACTGGATTAAAGACTCTGTTTTCGCCAAGTCGCTTTTGGGTCCTCATTCACCCGCATAACAGAAGGATCCGACCAAGAATGGACCCAGCGACTATGGATTCTCTCTACTCTACTCTCGAGTTCCAGGGAGCGATGCTCGGCAGACACGAGCAGGAATTGTCTGCTGCTCGACATGCCGTTGAGACCCTGGCCGCTCAGGTCTCCGACCTCTCAAGACAGTATCAGAGTCTTCGTCTCGTGTCACCAGCTACTTCCGGTTCTTCCGAGCCTCCGGAACCTAGGGTTAATAACCCACCTTGTTATTCTGGGCAGCCCACTGAGTGCCGCTCCTTTCTCACCCAGTGTGATATCGTGTTCTCTCTCCAACCCAACACATACTCAAGAGAGAGAGCTCGGATTGCCTACGTCATATCACTCCTTACTGGTCGGGCTCGGCAGTGGGGCACAGCTATCTGGGAGGCAAGCGCTGAGTGTACTAACAATTATCTGAACTTTAAAGAGGAGATGATAAGGGTTTTGATCGCTCAGTTTTTGGGAAAGAAGCTTCCTGGTCCCTGTCTTCCCTATGTCAAGGTAATCGATCCATAACGGATTACTCTATAGAGTTTCGCACTCTTGCTGCCTCCAGTAACTGGAACGAGCAGGCGTTGCTCGCTCGTTTTCTGGAGGGACTCCACGCTAAGGTTAAGGATGAGATTCTCTCTCGGGAGGTTCCATCCAGCGTGGATTCTTTGATTGAACTCGCTATTCGCATTGAACGACGGGTAGATCTTCGTCACCGAGCTCATAGAAGAGAGCTCGCGTTAACTGTGTCTCCCCTCTCTCCGACACTACCGTCTTTCCCCACTGACTCAGGTGTTGAGCCCATGCAGCTGGGGGTATTCGCATCTCGACTAAGGAGAGGGAACGGAGAATCACCAACCGCCTCTGTCTCTATTGCGGTTCCGCTGGTCATTTTGTCATTTCATGTCCAGTTAAAGGCCAGAGCTCATCAGTAAGCGGAGGGCGACTGATAAGCGCTACTAGACGGTCCTCTCCGTCAAGTACATGTACTACTTTACCGGTCCATCTACGCTGGACCGGATCGGCAGCTTCCTGCAGTGCATTAATAGACTCTGGGGCAGAGGGCTGTTTTATGGACGAAGCCTGGGCGCGGGAACATGACATTCCTCTCAGACAGTTAGGGAGCCCACGGTCATGTTTGCCTTGGATGGTAGTCCTCTCCCCAGTATATTATGTGAAACACTACCTTTAACCCTCACTGTATCTGGTAACCATAGTGAGACCATTTCTTTTTGATTTTTTGTTCACCTTTTACACCTGTTGTTTTGGGTCATCCCTGGCTAGTGTGTCATAATCCTTCTTTTGATTGGTCTAGTAATTCTATCCTTTCCTGGAACGTTTCTTGTCATGTGAAGTGTTTAATGTCTGCTATTTCTCCTGTTTGTTCTGTCCCCTCTTCTCAGGAGGAACCTGGTGATTTGACAGGAGTGCCGGAGGAATATCATGGTCTGCGCACGGTCTTCAGTCGGTCCAGAACCAACTCCCTTCCTCCTCACCGGTCGTATGATTGTTGTTCTGATCTCTTTAAGAAGCGTTTTGCATCCGCTCCTATCCTTGTTGCACCTGACGTCACTAAACAGTTTATTGTTGAGGTTGACGCGTCGGGGGTGGGCGTGGGAGCCATTCTGTCCCAGCGCTCCGATACTGACGATGGGGTCCACCCTTGTGCGTATTTTTCTGCTTCTGCTCCTGGTCTTGCTGGGTCTCAGTCTGTTCCCTGCCATCGTATCTCTCCTGTTCTTGTTCCTGCCCTTGCTGTGTCTCAGTCTGTCCCTAGTTGTTACTCTCCTGGCCTGTTTGGTCCTGTTTGCTCTAAAGTTTTCAGTTCTCTACCCGTGTCTCATTTTTTTTTTAGAGTAGTACCCTAGTTTCCCTTTTTATCGTTTTTCGTTACGGTCCTGAGGAGAGGAGTTGGGTTCTTTCTCGGGACGTGCTGGACCGTTTGATCTATGATTTCCTCCGTTGCCGCCAGTGTTCCTCCTCGAGAGCGCCAGGAGGCGCTCGGTGAGTGGGGGGGTACTGTCATGTTTTGTCATATATTGTCTTGTCATTTTGCTTTTCCTTCTGTTCGTTTTCCCCCTGCTGGTCTTTTTAGGTTCGTTCCCCTTTTTCTCTCTCCCTTCCTCTCTCTCTTCTCTCTATCGTTCCGTTCCTGCTCCCAGCTGTTCCTATTCCCCTAATCAATCATTTAGTCTTCCCACACCTGTTCCTTATCTTTTCCCCTGATTAGAGTCCCTATTTCTTTCCTTGTTTTCCGTTCCTGCCCTGTCGGATCCTTGTCTATTGTTCACCGTGCTGTGTTTGTGTATCGCCCTGTCGTGTCGTGTTTCCCTCAGATGCTGCGTGGTGAGCAGGTGTCTGAGTCTGCTAAGTTCAAGTGCCTTCCCGAGGCAACCTGCTGTTCAAGATCGAGTCTCCAGTCTGTTCTCGTCATTACGAGTGGAAATTGTGTTTTTTGATTGTATTTTACTTTACTGGATTAAAGACTCTGTTTTCGCCAAGTCGCTTTTGGGTCCTCATTCACCCGCATAACACTCTCGCCTAATTTGGGCTCTCTCTTCCACCTCCAGTTGGAACTGTGCTAAACGGACATCCCTCCTGGCATCACCATTTGACAGTGGGGAGAGTGGATCAAAACGGGACAATGTGGCTGGTGTTTTAGCCTCGCCCTCATTATCAGACACCAATGGGCTTACAGGAGCAGCAACATCCCCTACAGGGGTAGTAGACTCAGGCAGCGGTAACACAAGCACCTGCTCTTCCAACAATACATTTAATACTAGCCGTTTAAAATCCGCCTTAACTAAACTCTGTGGAATCGATACTGAATAATGGTCAGCCAAGGTCATTAAATCAACTCTACGACATTTGTCAAAAACCTCCCACGAAGGGTTATCCAAAAAGGATCTCAAATCAAAAGTAGTCATTTTACACTACTTCACAAGTGCCAAAGAAAATAGCAAACACTAATGCTACTTCAGCTATGACGCTCAACACTGAACTATACCACTACAACAATCTACATGAGCGGCATGGGTGTCAGTTATGACATATCCCGGATGAGGCTCCACTTATGTTACGAATCCCTTTTGGCCCGACAGTCTAGGGGGGATGGTAATGAGATCCGTAACATAACTCATGCAAATTATTATTGTGACAAAGTAAAAATGTGCACGAAATAACCACGACAACAGAAATCTACCGTCAAACTCTAGGTTTATTTATAAACACACGGTAATGGGGGGAGCAGGAAAAGGGGCTGAGCTGGACCCAAGGAAAGAAACAATAAATATACAAAAACACACCCCTAAGCTAGACTAGCCTACTTTAACAACAGCTAACTAACTAACCAAAAATACAGTGGGTGGTCCGCCCAGTTCTAACTAGTGTATTTAACAAAGTTCACCTACGGGTAGTGTATGCCCATGGGCGACTTGTCTTGGTTTCCCCCTTTTCCCACCAGCAACAAACAAACACCATAACCAAAAACAATACTCACAGGTGATGACAAAGTGCTATGAGGTGCTTAAACAAAAGAGAGGTTAAGACACAAAGCGAGAGTGAAACACAGAGACCTACAGACATGGCATTTACAGAGAGATTGAGCTAGAGATTGAGCTGAGCTGAGCTCATGAACAAACAAATGATGGGGTTTTTAAACCATGGGGAAGGAACTGTGATAGGTCAGGAAATAGGAGGAGGTGTGTCTTCTGATTGATGATTGATTGTTGACTGATTGGGGAGTGATGATTTTCACCTGTGAGGGGAGAAGGAGAGAAGGAGAGAAAAGAAACACACACACAGGATACACACACACACAGGATAACTGTATCCGTAACAGCTGTAGACCACACTATCTACCAAGAGAGTTTCCATTTGTCATAGCTGTTTACATACCACCGCTGTAAGCAAACAAGAAAACGCTCACCCAGAGGCGGCGCTCCTAGTAGCCTGGGACTTTAATGCAGGAAAACTTAAATCCATTTTACGAAAATTCTATCATTATGTTAAATGTGCAACCAGAGGAAAAAACTCTGGAACAGCTATGCTCCACACACAGAGATGCATAAAAAGCTCTCCCTCGCCCCCCATTTGGCAAATCTGTCCATAATTATATCCTCCTGATTCCTGCTTACAAGCAAAAATTAAAGCAAGAAGCACCAGTGACTAGATCTATAAAAAAGTAGTCAGATGAAGCAGATGCTAAGCTACAGGACTGTTTTGCTAGCACAGACTGGAACATGTTCCGGCATTCCGCCGATGGCATTGAGGAGTACAACACATCAGTCATTGGCTTCATCAATAAGTGCATCAATGACATCGTCCCCACAGTGACTGTACGCACACACCCCAAACAGAATTGATTGCCCCCCCCATCTATCTTCAGAGCTCGTACTGTTAGTTGACCTAAACTGGGATATGCTTAACACCTTGGCAATCCTACAATCTACGCTAGATGCCCTCAATCTCACACAAATTATCAAGGAACCTAGGAGACACAACCCTAAATCCTTGACAATGGGCACCCTCATAGATATCATCCTGATCAACTTTCCCTCTAAATACATCTCTGCTGTCTTCAACCAGGATCTCAGTGATCACTGCCTCATTGCCTGCGTCCATAATCGGTCCGCGGTCAAACAACCACCCCTCATCACTGTCAAACGCTCCGTTAAATAATTCAGCGAGCAGATCTTTCTAATCGACCTGGCCCAGGTATCCTGGAAGGATATTGAACTCATCCAGTCAGTAGAGGATGTCTGATTGCTCTTAAATTGTAAGGCTAGGGGCCAGTATCCTGAATTTCCGGTTGACTGACATACCCAAAGTAAATTGCCTGTTACTCAGGCCCAGAAGCTAGGATATGCATATAATTGGTGGCATTGGATAGAAAACACACTGAAGTTTCTAAAACTATTACAATAATGTCTGCAAAGGTAACATAACTGATATGGAAGCCAAAAACCAGAGGGAAATCCATCCCTACCTTTTTTTGGGGGGGAGGTCACAGGCTATTTCAATACAAGCCTTTGGGCTGTACAAAAAAATAGCTCCCAGATTGCAGTTCCTATGGCTTCCACTAGATGTTAACAGTCTTTATATAGTGAGGATGCGAATTTTCACAGCTTTTGTTAAAAATCGCGCAACATTTCAGCGCCCTGCTACTCATGCCAGGAATATAGTATATGCATATGATTAGTATGTGTGGATAGAAAACACTCAGACGTTTATAAAACGGGTTAAATCACGGCTGTGACTATAACAGAACGTGCGTTTCATCGAAAAGTGCAGGAAAATCTGATCACTGAAAATGGAAAAATATATCAATGCGCCATTTCAACCAAATGTTAAACGTGACCCAGATTAAATGGGGCCGAGGTTGCAATACCTACAGCTTCCACACGATGTCACCAGTCTTGTCATTTGCCTAGGCTTTGTTTCTTGGTCAAACGAACAAGAGACAGCCCATTTCTTCAGGTCTCCAACCGGATATTTTGGTTGAGATTTACCCGGACATTATTTCCAGACGTACAGCTATAGAATATACATCGCCTCGTGATCAATTTGATCGCTTACTAACGTTTACTAATACCTAAAGTTGCATTACAAAAGTATTTCGAAGGGTTTTTGAAAGTTTATCGTCAACTTTTTTAATTTTAAAAATTACGTTACGTTATAAAATGCTATTTTTTTCGTTGATCACACAGTCTTCATTGATCGATATCTAGGCTATATATGGACCAATTTAATCGAAAAAAAGACCCAAAATGATGTTTATGGGACATCTAGGAGTGCCAAGAAAGAAGCTCGTCAAAGGTAATGAATGTTTTATATTTTATTTCTGCGTTTTGGGTAGCGCCGGCTACCGCAAAATCTTTCGTTTTAGATGAAGTTCCAGTACTTTGGGGTGCATGCTATCAGATAATAGCTTCTCATGCTTTCGCCGAAAAGCCTTTTACAAATCTGACACGGTAGCTAGATTCACAACGAGTGTAGCTTTAATTCAGTACCTTGTATGTGTATTTTAATGAAAGTTTGAGTTTTATCAAAAACTGTACGTGGCGCACTTGAAATTTCCTCTGATTTCATCCCCACAGCGGGAGCATGTCCCTAACAAGATTATTAAGCAGCAGCTCTCAGAGCAGCCTACCGATCACGGTACATGTACACAGCTAATCTGTAAATAGCACACCCAACTACATCATCCCCATATTGTTTTTTTGTTGTTGCTCTATTGCCCCCCGGTGTCTCTACTTGCAAATCAACATCTATCACTCCAGTGTTAATGCTAAATTGTAATTATTTCGCCTCTATGGACTTATTTTTGTTGCCTTACCTCCCTAATCTTACAACACTTGCACACACTGTAGAAATACTTTTTCTATTGTGTCATTGACTGTACGTTTGTTTATCACGTGGGTAACTCTGTGTTTGTTTTTGTCGCACTATTTTCCTTTATCTTGGCCAGGTCGCAGTTGTAAATGAGAACTTGTTCTCAACTGGCCTACCTACTAAATAAAGGTGAAAAAAGAAGCAGTTGATTACAGGCAGCATCCGCACTGAGCTAAAGGCTAGAGCTGCCGCTTTCAAGGAGCGGGACTCTAACCCGGAAGCTTGTATGAAATGCCCCTATGCCCTCAGACAAACCATCAAACAGGCACAGTCATAACAGGACTAAGATCGCATCGTACTACACCGGCTCCGATGCTCATCAGATGTGTCAAGGGCTTGCAAACCATTACAAACTACAAAGGGAATCACAACCGAGAGCTACCCAGTGACACGTGCCTACCAGACGAGCCAGTTCGTCAGCGCATGAGTGCATCAGCTGTTCCGGAAGACTGTGTGATCACGATATCCACAGCCAAGGTGAGGAAGACCTTTAAACAAGTCAACATTCACAAGGCCACAGGGCCAGACGGATTACCAGGAAGTGTACTGCAAGCATGCGCTGACGAATTGGAAAGTGTCTTCACTGAAATTTTCAAGCTCTCCCTGTCCGAGTCTATAATACCAACATGTGTTAAGCAGACCCCCATAGTGCCTGTTCCCTAGAACACTAAGGTAACCTTCCTAAATGACCACCGACCCGCAGCACTCACGTCTGTAGCCATGAAGTGCTTTGAGGGTAGTGCGAACGGCCCATACATCACTGGGACCAAGCTTCCTGCCTTCCAGGACCTCTATACCAGATGGTATCAGGAAGATCCCAATATTGTCAAAGACTCCAGCCACTCTAGTCATAGACTGTTCTCTCTGCTACCGGAGTGCGAAGTCTAGGTCCAAGAGGCTTCTAAACAGCTCCCTAGCCAAAAGACTCCTGAACATCTAATCAAATGGCTATCCTTGACTATTTTGCTCTGACATGTACTGTCAGCTGTGGGACCTGATATAGACAGGTATGTGCCTTTCCAAATCATGTCCAATCAATTGAATTTGTCACATGTGGACTCCAATCAAGTTGTAGAATATCTCAAGGATGATACATGGAAACAGGATGCACCTTACCTCAATTTCGACATTCATAGCAAAGGGTCTGAATACTCATATAAATCAGGTATTACAGTTTTTTATTTTTAATACATTTGCAAAATATTCAGAAATCCTGTTTTCGCTTTGTCATTATGGGGTGTTGTTTGTAGAATGATGAGGAAATAAATGATTTAATACATTTTAGAATGAGGCTGTGTAATAATATTTTAAGATAAATACACAACGCCGAGGACTTGAGGTCAACAGGGAATTAAGGATCAATGGAAATAGTTGTTTTTCAGTTCAACATCTGTTTAGAATCTGTATAGGGGTTTCAGTCCTGAACTGCTGATAGCTACATGTGGCCAGTTCTCATTGGTTCAAATTGTTTATACATTGACCCTGAAATGGGGTACTGGCCCAATTTTATTGTCAGCAATTCTAATTGGTCAACCACAGGCTAGGGTTTGGGGGAAAAAACTACATCCTGTCTCTTTGTTCAGTGGAGAGGAACACTGAGGACAGGGAAGAATGATCATCTATTTCCCAACATAACAACTATGATTTGTTCTCTTTGAATAAACCTATTTTTCTCCACCTGATTTGCTTTGTGGTCTGTATTATTGAATAATAAAATCAACTGCTTAGAGCTGCAACGTAACTAAATGTGGCAAAAGTCAAATCTATGGATTTCATGACTGGGAATACAGACATGCATCTGTTGGTCACAGATACATACAAAAAAAAGGTAGGTGCGTGAATCAGAAAACCAGTCAGTATCTGGTGTGACCACCATTTGCCTCATGTAGTGTGACACATCTCCTTCACAAAGTGTTGATCAGGATGTTGATTGTGGCCTACGGAATGTTGTCCCACTCCTCTTCAATGGCTATGCAAAGTTTCTGGATATTGTCGGGAACTGGAGCACGCAGTCGTACACATCGATCCAGAGCATCCCAAACATACTCAATGGGTGACCTTTGGTGAGTATGCAGGCCATGGAAGTACAGGAACATTTTAAGCTTACAGGAATTGTGTACAGATCCTTACGACATGGGGCTGTGCATTATCATGTTGAAACATGAGGTGATTGCGGCAGTTGAACGTCACGACTGTCATGTTCTTTCAAAATCGAACCCAGAAGCAGACCAGGACAAGGAGAGTAGGAAGAAGGTGAGTATTTATTTACAAGTGAATGTGAATGGGTAGATATATCCAGGTGGCGTAGCGGGCAGCGGTGGTGAGCTGATGGGAGTAAATAGGTGGATCCAATGGGGTAGCGGAATCCTCAGACAACCAGGCGGGAATAGGGTAAATGATCCGGGTGAGTAACTGAAGACAGAACAAACGGAGGTAAGTTTAAGGCAAGCAATACGTAAAAAACAACAAAACAAATTCTATCCAACTTGAGGCTGATACTATGGCACAACATACTGTTCATGGCTAACGATCCAGCAGGAAATGGATATCAAGTCAGAGCCTTTGAAGGGGAGAGGTTATGATCAGAACAGGTGTGCAGTTTACTGATGGGATACAGGTGCGGGTGAACATCGATCTCCCAACAAGCTAATTTGCCCGGCAACCAGACAGGGTGCGTTCCAGGACACCGGAAACACACTCCAGGACAGAAACACAGGCAAACACAGACTCAGGAAGCGGGATTCGTGACAACGACAATGGGCCCCAGGATCTCATCACGTTATCTCTGTGCATTCAAATTGCCATCGATAAAATAATAACTTGTTTATGCCTGCCCATGCCATAATCGCACCGCCACCATGGGGCACTCTGTTCACAACGTTGACATCAGCAAAACGCTCACCCACACGATGCCATGTGCGTGGTCTACGGTTGTGAGTCTGGTTGGACGTAGTGACAAATTCTCTAAAACGACATTGGAGGCGGATTATGGTAGAGAAATTAACATTACATTCCCTGGCAACAGCTCTGGATGACATTACTGCATTCAGCATGTCCTTTTCACTCTCCCTCAACTTGCGACATCGGTGGCATTGTGTTCTGTGACAAAACTGCACATTTTATAGTGGCCTTTCATTGTCCCCAGCACAAGGTGCACCTGTGTAATGATCATGCTGTTTAATCAGCTTATTGATGTGCTGATATTGCAAGAATGAAAGGAATCGATCGATCATTGAATGTTTTGTAGAACTTGCTTGTTAAACCATAATGTCCAGGGGATCTGTTGTCCTTAAGGCTTTTAATACAATATTTAATCTCAATTTCGGATAACTCATCATCACAAAAATCTCTGAATTCATTATCTATCATCATTATTATATTATTATCTATGTTTGCTACATTGTCTAAGAAATCATTCATATTGGAAGTTGACTGGGCTGATGTATACAGATTCTGATAAAAAACTGGGCAACATTCTGAGAGGTAACTTGTGTATTTTCATTGGGAGTATTATTGATCATTAACTTCTTCGATATAGGGGGCTCTTTTAATATTTGGATAAAAAACGTTTGTTTTAAACAAGATATTTTGTCACGAAAAATGCTCGACTATGCATATAATTGACAGCTTTGGAAAGAAAACACTCTGACGTTTCCAAAACTGCAAAGATATTATCTGTGAGTGCCACAGAACTGATGCAACAGGCGAAACCAAGATGAAATTTCAAACAGGAAATGCCCCAGATTTTGAAGGAGCTGTTTTCCAATGTCTCCTTATATGTCAGTGCCAATTTCCCTGCCATAAAAATATATAAAAAAATTAATTTAAAAAACTTGGCTCACACAAATAATGCTCTTTCCTCACAAAATTAAACATTTACCAGTTTCAAATAAAAATCTGTCCTGCGACACTCACTTGGCAAATCCAGTAACCATCAAGCTAGGCGTCAGCGTGAATTTCCCTTCAATTAACAAATGCCTTGACTTCTGCCAAAAATGCACTTTCCTCCTCCTTCCTTCATTACCTTTCAATCGTCAGCCACAGATTATTCTGAGCTTCTTTATCAAAAGCTGTCAGGTCCTCCTTGAACCTCAAGTTGTTCTTATAATAGTAATTTTTCTTTGCACTTTTCCATGTCAGATCCCTTGCTGTCCTGGAGATGAATGCCATGATCACTGGTCTCAGGTGGCTGGTTGTTCTCCCTCTCTCTCAGCCTACCCAGGCGGTGCACCACATCCATAGAACCAATATTCTGCTCGTCCTCCGGGACTATTGCCTTGCAAATGTTCTTCACTTTTGCTTTGTTTTCTCGTCAAATCCTTCTGCGATTCCGTCAATTCGAAGAGTCCATCTTTGACTGTATCGGTCAGTCTCGTTTTAACCTTTGACTCCATTTTCAGTGAGTTTCTTCTCCTGCTTTGCAACCTGAGTATTCCATGTTGCGTTCTGCTGCTTCAGTGTATTTACTTCTTCAACATTGAAATCAATCACTTTCTTCAGGTTAACGATGCAGACAGTGTTCTTTTACACCAAGTCCATGATGTCATCTGCTCTCTCTATGATTTTAGCCCCCAGACCACATTCACCCCCCTTTTCTACACTGCAAGCATATGAATGATTTCAAGCGATGCCTCTTTTCTCCTTGGTGGTCTTAACATCCATTATCTCAGCAACAGTTTGGTTATGTCCTGACTCCATGCTGCTATATATGAAGATGTTAGCTAGCTAATGTTAGCTAAACATGCTGAAACTCTTCAATAGCGAGCTAGCTTATTCATTTGTTGACTTCTGTGATCGAAAAAGCCTTGGTTTCATGCATGTCAACATCAGAAGCCTCCTCCCTAAGTTTGTTTTACTCACTGCTTTAACACACTCTGCTAACCCTGATGTCCTTGCCGTGTCTGAATCCTGGCTCAGGAAGGCCACCAAAAATTCTGAGATTTCCATACCCAACTATAACATTTTCCGTCAAGATAGAACTGCCAAAGGGGGAGGAGTTGCAGTCTACTGCAGAGATAGCCTGCAAAGTAATGTCATACTTTCCAGGTCCATACCCAAACAGTTCGAACTACTAATTTTGAAAATGACTCTCTCCAGAAATAAGTCTCTCACTGTTGCCACCTGCTATACCGGCCCCCCTCAGCTCCCAGCTGTGCCCTGGACACCATTTGTGAATTGATCGCCCCCCCATCTAGCTTCAGAGTTTGTTCTGTTAGGTGACCTAAACTGAGATATGCTTAACACCCCGGCAGTCCTACAATCTAAGCTAGATGCCCTCAGTCTCACACAAATCATCAAGGAACCCACCAGGTACAACCCTAAGTTGAGGATGCCTGGTCATTCTTTAAAAGTAACTTCCTCACCATTTTAGATAAGCATGCTCCGTTCAAAAAATGCAGAACTAAGAACATATATAGCCCTTGGTTCACTCCAGACCTGACTGCCCTCGACCAGCACAAAAACATCCTGTGGCGGACGGCAATAGCATCGAATAGTCCCCGCGATATGCAACTGTTCAGGGAAGTCAGGAACCAATACACGCAGTCAGTCAGGAAAGCTAAGGCCAGCTTCTTCAGGCAGAAATTTGCATCCTGTAGCTCCAACTCCAAAAAGTTCTGGGACACTGTGAAGTCCATGGAGAACAAAAGCACCTCCTCCCAGCTGCCCACTGCACTGAGGCTAGGTAACATGGTCACCACCGATAAATCCATGATTATCGAAAACTTCAACAAGCATTTCTCAACGGCTGGCCATGCCTTCCGCCTGGCTACTCCAACCTCGGCCAACAGCTCCGCCCCCCCGCAGCTACTCGCCCAAGCCTCTCCAGGTTCTCCTTTAACCAAATCCAGATAGCAGATGTTCTGAAAGAGCTGCAAAACCTGGACCCGTACAAAACAGCTGGGCTTGACAATCTGGACCCTCTATTTCTGAACCTATCCGCCGCCATTATTGCAACCCCTATTACCAGCCTGTTCAACCTCTCTTTCATATCGTCTGAGATCCCCAAGGATTGGAAAGCTGCCGCAGTCATCCCCCTCTTCGAAGGGGGAGACACCCTGGACCCAAACTGTTACAGACCTATATCCATCCTACCCTGCCTATCTAAGGTCTTCGAAAGCCAAGTTAACAAACAGGTCACTGACCATCTCGAATCCCACCGTACCTTCTCCGCTGTGCAATCTGGTTTCCGAGCCGGTCAAGGGTGCACTTCAGCCACGCTCAAGGTACTAAACGATATCATAACCGCCATCGATAAAAGACAGTATTGTGCAGCCGTCTTCATCGACCTTGCCAAGGCATTCGACTCTGTCAATCACCGTATTCTTATCGGCAGACTCAGTAGCCTCGGTTTTTCGGATGACTGCCTTGCCTGGTTCACCAACTACTTTGCAGACAGAGTTCAGTGTGTAAAATCGGAGGGCACGCTTTCCGGTCCTCTGGTAGTCTCTGTGGGGGTGCCACAGGGTTCAATCCTCGGGCCGACTCTTTTCTCTGTATATATCAATGATGTTGCTCTTGCTGCGGACGATTCCCTGATCCACCTCTACGCAGACAACACCATTCTATATACTTCCGGCCCGTCCTTGGACACTGTGCTATCTAACCTCCAAACGAGCTTCAATGCCATACAACACTCCTTCCGTGGCCTCCAACTGCTCTTAAACGCTAGTAAAACCAAATGCAGGCTTTTCAACCGTTCGCTGCCTGCACCCGCATGCCTGACCAGCATCACCACCCTGGATGGTTCCGACCTTGAATATGTGGACATCTATAAGTACCTAGGTGTCTGGCTAGACTGTAAACTCTTCTTCCAGACATCTCCAATCGAAAATCAAATCTAGAGTTTTATTCCGCAACAAAGCCTCCTTCACTCACGCCGCCAAACTTACCCTAGTAAAACTGACTATCCTACCGATCCTCGACTTTGGCGATGTCATCTACAAAATTGTTTCCAACACTCTACTCAGCAAACTGGATGCAGTTTATCACAGTGCCATCCGTTTTGTCACTAAAGCACCTAATACCACCCACCACTGCGACCTGTATGCTCTAGTCGGCTGGCCCTCGCTACATATTCGTCGCCAGACCCACTGGCTCCAGGTCATCTACAAGTCCATGCTCGGTAAAGCTCCGCCTTATCTCAGTTCACTGGTCACGATGGCAACACCCATTCGTAGCACGCGCTCCAGCAGGTGTATCTCACTGATCATCCCTAAAGCCAACACCTCATTTGGCCGCCTTTCGTTCCAGTTCTCTGCTGCCTGCGACTGGAACGAATTGCAAAAATTGCTGAAGTTGGAGACTTTTATCTCCCTCACCAACTTCAAACATCTGCTTTCTGAGCAGCTAACCGATCGCTGCAGCTGTACATAGTCTATCGGTAAATAGCCCACCCATTTTTACCTACCTCATCCCCATACTGTTTTTATTTATTTACTTTTCTGCTCTTTTGCACACCAATATCTCTACCTGTACATGACCATCTGATCATTTATCACTCCAGTGTTAATCTGCAAAATTGTAATTATTCGCCTACCTCCTCATGCCTTTTGCACACAATGTATATAGACTCCCCTTTTTTTCTACTGTGTTATTGACTTGTTAATGGTTTACTCCATGTGTAACTCTGTGTTGTCTGTTCACACTGCTATGCTTTATCTTGGCCAGGTCGCAGTTGCAAATGAGAACTTGTTCTCAACTAGCCTACCTGGTTAAATAAAGGTGAAATAAAAAATAAAAATAAAATAAATTGGACATAATCAAAAAATGTTTTTCAATGGCTTGATTAATTACAAAACTATTCAAAATAGCTACATTGTATGGCTAAATATATATTTTTTTGTTGCAACTGCAGCCTAAAATTATAAACCTTCTGAGAAAACCCTAAAATTGTTCCTCAGCTAGAAATTGTACAACCTCTCATGCCGCCATCTTGAATTCCCCCCATAGTAATCACTGTTACTCTAGTCTACACATTTGGGTGATGCGTAACAATGTAATTTTTTTTCTTATCTGTCAAGCACTCTTTGGCTACCGCTGATCACGGTCTCAAAACTTGTCGTTGCAGTCTTTGACCCGTTCACATTTAACTAGAGTCGGTGAAAGTCGAACCCCCCGAGTAGGCAACGACATGGGTATTTTGTCTACAATCTCAAAAATTTGGCTGGGACAGCTAAATCATGTCCAAAAATGTCTAGTGTACACCCAGCATTAAACGTGAAGAGAAATCTTGACCGGATGTACAGTGACTTCAAAAAGTTTCCACAACCCATAACATTTTCCACATTTTGTTATGTTACTGCCTGAATTTAAAATAGATCAAATTGAGATGTGTTACTAATCAATACACAATACCCCATCATGTCAAAGGGGAATTTTGTTTGTAGAACATTTCAGATTTGAATACAAAATTAAAAGCTGAAATGTCTTGAGTCAATAATTATTCAACCCCTTTGCTATGGCAAGCCTAATTATGTTAAGGAGTGAAAATGTGCTAAACACCTTAGCATTTACTCATTCAACCTTTTTAGGCTAGGGGGCTGAATTTTCACATCCGGATGTAAAGCGTGCCCAAAGTAAACTGCCTGCTACTCAGGCGCAGAAGCTAGGATATGGATCTTAATAGTATATTTGGATAGAAAACACTCAGAAGATTCTAAATCGTTTGAATAATATATGTGAGCAAGCGAAACCCCGAGCACATTCCATCCAGGGAAAATGTTTTTTTGAGCTCAATCCGTTTTCCAATAGTTTTCTATGGCAATCCTTTTTTTAATAGAAATATGCTTGCAGTTCCTATGGCTTCCACTAGATGTCAACAGTCTAAAAATTGGTTGATGTTTTTCCTTTGAGAAATTAAGTTGTTGCCCTGTTATTTCCATGTGTCACTCCAGGTGCCCTCTAATGTTTTGGTGCGCGCGACCTGGAACGTGCTTCACTTTGTTTTCAGTCGTTATAGAGCACAGTTTTTCACGTCTTAAATTTGATCGATTATTTACCTTTTAGGATACATAAATTTGGATTAGGAACGTTGTTTGAACCAAGTTTACAGGTAACTTATTACATACTTTGTAGGCATGTTGGGTGGTTTGGAACCGGTGTTATTCTGAATCAAACGCGTCAAATAAATGGACAATTTGGGGATTCAGATAGTTAGCTTACAGTTAGGTTTACTAGTTTGATTACACAGTACGTTTGAACTTGTTCAAAATACAGCTGTTTTGCCATGGCACTGCATATTGCAATGCCGTGACCCGGATTCAGACCTGGGTTGCTGCAGCAACAACGCAGAGTACTAACCACTGTAAACAACAGTGGAAGTCTCAAGGTTTTGCTCGCCTGAGGTAGAGTATCTCATGATTAGCTGTAGACCACACTGTTTACCAAGATAGTTTTTCATCTATATTCTTCGTAGCTGTCTATTTACCACCACAAACCGATGCTGGCACTAACACCACACTCAATGAGCTGAATAAGGCCATAAGAAAACAGGAAAATGCTCATGGAGAGCCGGCGCTCCTAGTGGCCGAGGACTTCAATGCAGGATAACTTAAATGTGTTACCTAATTTCTACCAGCATGTTATATGTGCAACCAGAGGCATGTTAAATATGCAACCAGGGGGGGAAAAAAGATATCTGTGCGTGTCTGCATGTGTGCTAACAAACACATGAGATGATTCTTATATTAAATAATACATAAATCATGTAAAACAATTTGTAAGAAAGTCAACAAGTCAATGTAATGATCATTAAAATTTTGGAAAATGTCTGGATTTTGTGAATAGTATATCAAATGGAAGTTGAATAAACTGGGAATATGGAGAAAGATTTGACACACAAGATGGTTTAATATAAAAATGGTTTAATATTCATAAAATTAAGATAATTACTTAACATCGTTTTTTAAAAATGGGAAATGGGGGTGTAACCGTATGTAACAACCTTTTGAAATTAATGTTGTTCAATAATTCACACAAAACATGTGTTAACATGTGATTGGACACAAAAGGCACTGGATTGTAGGAATGACCCACCTGTTGTTATGACCTCTGCCGAGACAGAAATAAAGAGCTGAGTCAGCATGGTTCAATTAGAATTACTCAAAGAAGATCATAATAACAGAAAAGGCACACAGATTTAGTAATGATGTCACATTCTATCACTGTGCATACTATTCATGATGTCATACACTTGTCTCATGTCTCCTTTGTGGATACCCTCGCTGAAGTGTAAGTCACACCAGTGTAGACGCCATTGGATGGGAAGACCAGCTGACTGCCGTTCATGCAGGTGACTTTCACTGTGGCTCTGTAGTCGAGGTCGATATTTGCTTTCCCCACTGTGATCTCAACATCCATGGTCTTCCCTGGTGGGATCTTCAAGTTGATGGTATCTGATTCTGTTATGGTCTCTGTCTTCTGCAGGCTGGTGGATTGCTCCACTCCCATGGTCAAGCTGAACCCTGATGACACCTCGACCACATCCGGGATCCCTGCTTTGACCGACACATTCAAGGTGGATTCTATCTTGTTGCTGACGGACCAGGAGGAAGTCTTGGTCAGGGTCTTGCTGTATGTAATGGACTCTTCTTGAACCAATGAGGTGTCATTGTGGTGAGAAACGGATTTCACATATTCTGGGGTCACCTAAAATCAACACACAAAGATACAAATTGTTCAGGAAAGAAAAAGACAATTTAAGAACTAATCATCAGTGTTACGTTCCCCAGTTTCTGTGTTGTGGTTGATGTATGTTTGAGTTTCAGCATGGCTTCCTAAAATTCCCCCAAGCAGCTGATTGGTCAGCCTATTGCTATTTGGAGCTGACCCCGCCCTCTTGTCAGAGGATACAGCTGTCTGTAATTACAGACTCCTTCTCCAGCTATATAAGCCAGTGTTCTGCTGCTTAGAGATGATTTGTGTGTCCTGTGTTGGTTGTTGCAGAGAGCTGATTTGTATGCCCTGTGTTGGTCAATATGATGCAGTTTTTTTGAGTATTGACATTGTCTGTGTTGTTCTGTTTCATTTGTTCCCAGGGGGGAAGGGGAAGGCACCTAGGGAGAACTTCGGCAAGAGGCCTGCGGGCATACATAAACTGTTGTATTCACTGTCTATGCACACTTGGTAAGACCAGGGTGGACCACCCCCTGTATTTTAGTTAGCGCACCAAGTGGTGCTAAGTTAGGTTAGTGGGTAGGCAGGTAAGGTAGGAGAGGGGGCTTTGATATTTACTTTCTTTGGTTTGGTTCCGTTCAGCCCCTTTTTCCCAAAAATTACCGTGTGACGGAATAAATCCCCAGTAAACGGTAAATTCTCTGCCTTTGTCATCCTTACTTGCATCTACAGTCGCTATACCTCTTTCAGTCCACGGGGAGTTGTGTTGTAGCATGGTTTTGCATTCCCTCTCCTAGAGGCGTACGTAACAATCAGTGAGGAACTGATCAATTGATTTTTTAGACAGCCAAAAATAATATTTAATGTGTCTGTATGTGTTTGACTGTGCTAGAAATGAGATGCCTGATGAATGTCGACCCCCATATAGGATTATATGTTTTAAAGTGGACAGCCCCCTTAATGTTAGAGCATCGGTAGAATTTTCCTGAGCCGTCTACACACACCTGGGGTTTGAAGAGGGACAGGGTGGGATACTCCATGTCGGTCAGCACGGACGACTTGATGGTGTTGATGAAGAGGAAGCCCATGCAGTCGATGTCTGAGCCAGACCTACCCTCCAGTCCCAGGCAGATTCCGGACCCCACATCTATGGTGTACTCAGTCTTCAGTGGCCAGCTGGTCATTTTTTCAAAGAACTCCCGGTTCTTACTCGTCTTGAACTTGATGGCACCTAGACGTGTGCCGGCGCCGTTACCCCACAGTGACAGCTTGGTGATGCGCTCACCGAGGTCAAACTCAAACTCACTGAAAGTGTGTGAATTTCCAAAGGTCTCAACGCGCCCGTCGGTAAGCTCCGCCCGCACAGCTTTGACCTGCCAGCCTTCCACCGCCACTCCAATCTTCTTGAGGGTGGCACCGTTGTTCATGCCGTGGAATTCAAATGAACTGCCTCCTCCACCACCGATCAAATGCAGTGTGGTTGCCATGTTGAGAGTTTGAGTGTGCGTCACGTAACCTGAAATAAACATTTGTACAGATTAATTTAAGAAAACTGATTTAGACATTCAAAGCATCTGAAGGAAATTAAAGAACAAGATAAAAAGATCAAACAATAACCATGGGATATAATGGGATGACTCGCGGTAGGAACTAGAGGTCGAGCAACATATCAGTCTAGGGCAGGGCTCTCCAACCCTGTTCCTGGAGAGCTACCCTCCTGTAGGTTTCTCTCCCCATCCCCAGTTGTAACTAACCTGATTCAGTGTATCAACCAGTTAGTTGATTGGAATGAAAAAAATACAGGACGGTAGCTCTGGTCTAGGGTGACCAAATCGCTCCACAATCCTCAGGTCACTGAGAAAGGAGCAATTTAAAAATGCGCTAAACTCCTCGTCCTCCACTCTCCTCTGAATTTTACATCTCTATTCCTCCGGAATCTATCACACCCATTCCTTCCTCCTCAGCTAGGAACCTCAGTCACCACAGAGTTCCTCTCTCACCTCCCACTCTACCTCCTGCTGTTTCTTCCTGAACACCATGGAGTCCCTCTCCTACTCCCAGCACCTCCCCACCCTACCTCCTGCTGTTTCTTCCTGATCAACACCATGGAGTCCCTCTCCTACTCCCAGCACCTCCCCACTCTACCTCCTGCTGTTTCTCCTGATCAACACCATGGAGTCCCTCTCCTACTCCCAGCACCTCCCCACCCTACCTCCTGCTGTTTCTTCCTGATCAACACCATGGAGTCCCTCTCCTACTCCCAGCACCTCCCCACTCTACCTCCTGCTGTTTCTCCTGATCAACACCATGGAGTCCCTCTCCTACTCCCAGCACCTCCCCACTCTACCTCCTGCTGTTTCTCCTGATCAACACCATGGAGTCCCTCTCCTACTCCCAGCACCTCCCCACTCTACCTCCTGCTGTTTCTCCTGATCAACACCATGGAGTCCCTCTCCTACTCCCAGCACCTCCCCACTCTACCTCCTGCTGTTTCTCCTGATCAACACCATGGAGTCCCTCTCCTACTCCCAGCACCTCCCCACTCTACCTCCTACTGTTTCTTGCTGATCAACTTGGTGACTTGTGTAATGATTTATATAAACATATTGTTGTGTAAGTGAGCACGTCACTATGCACTTACACAATTATTTCATATGTTGCTATAATTATGAATAATCATGAATAATCACATTTTATAGATGCTTCATCCAGAATATGATAACCTGAATATGATAACCTGTGAATGTTACAGATGTTACAGTATGTCAGAATATGATTTCCTGCCCTGTAATGAGTATGAATGTAATAATGCTCAGGTTATGAGGTGTTTATGCTGCTGAAATTCACCTCTCCAAAAATAAGTTGCTGCGTTTAAATATCTGAAAGAATAAAGATTGAAATGAATGAATATAGAACAATATTCTTTAGGACAGAGGCTGAACTATTCACAGGTATGTATTCATTGATTATAATATAGGACAATATGCTTTAGGACAGGCTGAAGTATTCACAGGTATGCATTAATATATTATGACACTGTCTAATATAGAACAGGGTCTGTTAGTTTTAATTGGACAGACACTTGATAAAGTTAACACTCAGGTTTAGTCAAGTTGTTCCGGTCGCCGTATGAAAAAAGTGTGGACCAAAGCGCAGCGTGGTACGTGTTCATGATGTTTTATTTACTGAAACATTGAAATGCAAAATAACAACGTGAATAAACGAAAAAAAACGAAACAGTCCTGTAAGGTGCAGAAAACACTAAACAGAAAAAAACACCCACAAACAACATGGGGAAATCAGGCTGCCTAAGTATGATTCTCAATCAGAGACAACGAACGACACCTGCCTCTGATTGAGAACCACACTAGGCCAAACACATAGAAATATAACATAGAAAAAAAGAACATAGACTACCCACCCCAACTCACCCTGACCAACCTAACACAAAGACATAAAGGAACTAAGGTCAGAACGTGACACAATTAACACCTAAAACCTGAATCATTCAAACTTCATTATTGAATGTAGATAAACTTTACCTCGATTTTAAATGGTTTCAGAAAAGTAAGGTATTGTCTTTTACCTGCATGTGATGATACTGTAGTGTGCTAGCAATGCAACAGCTGCATCATTGGTAGTGTAGTCATGATTTGTAATAATAATAATAATATGCTATTTAGCAGACGCTTTTATCCAAAGCGACTTACAGTCATGTGTGCATACATTCTATGTATGGGTGGTCCCGGGGATCGAACCCACTACCCTGGCGTTACAAGCGCCATGCTCTACCAACTGAGTTACAGAAGGACCAGAAGGACCATTTGTATTGCCCTATTCTTGAACTAGGTACTTTAAGTCCCTAAATATTAATATCTATGATCACAAGGTTGTGCCTGCTCTTCTCCAGATTGCCTGGTAGAAAGTGTAGACCGACACCCATAAACACTTGAGACACTAGACATGTTAGAGCTGCAATGCAGTTCACCTTCACCTGCAGCTTAATAGTTTAGAATCTGTCATTTCAGTATGAAATACTAGTTGTGTTAGTCAAATCCAGATGAAAAGGAAAGCTTGGTATAAAGCACTAGACTCAGTCTACTATATAGGAACAACTAAACATCATACTGTCACACCACATCTGCATATATGAGTCAAATTAATCCCTGTGATAATAGTATAAATACAACATGAACACACAAGAAATATGAGAAACCTGTGTTTAGTCACTCACCTGAACACATACACAGGATCAGCAGAGCTAGGTAGAGAAACCTGTGTTTAGTCACTCACCTGAACACATATTACACAGGATCAGCAGGGCATGCCAACGTCCACCATGTGAAAACAAAAACAATAGCAGGCCAAAGTGAACAATGCGAATACAAAACACCATGTCATATATACCGATCAACTACAAATAATGACCAGTAAGTCAACAGTTTCTTCATTTGGGAACCATTTGTTCCATGAAATGTGCAGTTAATTAGTAATAAAATCAACATTAGTTCAACATTTTTCTTTTCACTTACCAAGATGAGTCGTTTTAGATTTGTTTTTACTAACGTGCAACGCTTATACAGGCCTCAGATTCAAAGATGGAAATAGAGTCAGTAATTTCAGGAAGCTTTCATTTTAAAGCTGCGTTAGGTCAGATTAATTTTTTAATTTGGTGAAATTGTCATCGCACATTGTCAGCTATCAGTAAGTAAATATTCTGAGAAGATCCTGCTTCTTTGACTGCCCCTCGCCCTGCATTCACTCTGAAATTGTTCCTGCCAATCGTGTCCCTAGTAGGGATGTACCTAATGTGTTTGTTTGTTGGTAACATGCCTGTTTATGCATTCAATTTATGTTCAGGATAATGAAGTTGGTAAAGTGAGTGAACAAAGCCATTTTCTTCCATAGATGGCAACAGTCACCTACGTTGAAAATTTCAGAATTCAATGCTAGATGTGTCAGTGTATTCAAGGTTAAGAGACAGCTTGATGTAAAGCACTACATCCAACAGTCTACTCACCTCACATTAAACATCATACTAACATAATACTTTTGAATTCAAAACAGAACAATAGGAGGCCAAAGTCAACCATGTAAAAACAAGGCAACAGTAAACATGTCGTCCCCCATGAATGATGCAGTACCCCCTTATTTATTTCACGATAGTGCTGGAGGGAAGCGCCGGTGGGAAGGGCAGCCATCTTATTTTGTGTGTTTTTACATTATGCTTCTGCTATTATGTTATTCTCATCTTACCTTTACATTTTTTTTTCTTAACTGCAATGTTGGTTAAAGGCCTCGTAAGTAAGATATTCACTGTAAGGTCTACAACTGTTGTATTCGGCGCAATTGACAAATAACATTTGATTTGGGCGAGATGAGATATTGCGTATGACTAACACATTTAAGTTAATTACCATAGCTCCCTCCTTGGGTCAATCAGTATGATTTTGTAAATGTTGGATCTCTATGGCAAGATGAATCATTCACCCACGTTTTGTCAAAATCAGCCCAGTGCTCTTAGAGATCTTGTTTTACTAACGTACAAACGAACATAACAACGGACGGACAGAGACAGATCCGTAGTCCCCTCCCAAATTTAATGTTTGTTCAGATAGACTTTATAACTGATTAAGAAACTGTTTCAGAATTTAGAAAACATTTGTTGCCTGAAATGTTTTGTAAATTAGTTGGTCAAAATAGAAATGTAGCTCTCAAACATCCTCATATAGCAAGAATAGTTATTTAGGGACATTGTGTACTTACGTACAATGATATGCAGTCCTCAGCGTTAAGGATGACTATAGAAGATCTTGATGGAGGAAAACTGATTGGTTCCGAGATTTCGAGTGAAGTTCAATTGTTTAACGTTAAAGATGCATCAGTGGAATATGTGTCTCTGGAGTGGAGAAGCACTCTCTTATATAGCAGCAAAACTCCCCTCATGCAAATAAAGTGTGCGTCAGTAGTTTTCTATTGAAATTGACACAAACCCTTTGACCCTGATTAAGACATTGTATTGTGCTAATCATGACAAATGTTTATCAACAGTTTCAACCACTCTTGGCGCCACTTCCTTTTCTTGATATTTGAGCCAGAGAGCATATCGGTGGTTTCCAGTAACTAACCAAAACATGTTCACGAATATGCAACATCACCTTTCTCTGTAGTTTTGTTTGTCATAACATCCTATAAGTTTAAAGTCTATGTGGTGGAAAATGTCTTATACTGAAGACATAGCAGTGAATTGTACAAGCTGTATGCATCCTCTGTTCTGTTTATCATGGTTCATGCAGGTGACTGGGTAAATACACAAAGGGACACAGTCATAACCTCACCCTCAGACCAATTGGGAGAATGCCCAGTATATGTCCTGGAAGTTAAGATATGAGACCTTGCTCAATTTATTTGGAAACTGAGCCCTCATGATAACAGCCAGTCGCATGCAAAAACCAACCCATAAATCATGCCTACATTTATAAAAAAAAGAAGTTTTACTTTGCCCCTTCAGAGCTTCTGTAGACCTATACCAAGGTGTGTGAACCTCTCCGTACATTAAACAAAAAATGATAGCTTCATTTGCTTTGGAATCTGAGTCCTTAGTGATAAATTTCCACTCCAATTATGGCGTCACAAACTTATGGTTGATTTTTCCGTGGTCCAACAGCGAAGGTCTGGCTGGGAACACCAGAGGTTAAAACAGAACATGTACAAAACAAGTCTGCCACAAGTTCCACCCAGGCGGTCCCTTCAGTTCTCTTATTTATTTTATTTCACCTATATTTAACCAGGTAGACTAGTTGACAAGTTCTCATTTACAACTGCAACCTGGCCAAGATAAGAACTGCTACACAAAAAATACAGACATGGGCATAGTTCATAGGGTTGGTTCCTTTGTGGAAGCATTTAGGGAAATGTTCAATCACAATGATAATTGGTCAGTCCAGGTGTGCGTAATGATGGGGAATAGGTGTCCGTAATATTGGTTACCAGGACCAGTGGTTTGTAGACCGGTGACATTGAGCGCTGAAGAGGGGCAGTGGAAGTAGGCGTGATAGAGGAACATTTCAGTGAAGAGAAATGCAGCCAAATTGGAATGGGAGTGAGTAAAACATCACATACTCATAAATACTCACACTGTGATAAATCACTGTAGTCTGCTCCATGATAGCCCACACACTGTTCACCACCCCACTACAACTGTTGGTTCAATGTAGAGTAACACAAGGTGAAAGTCACACTCCATTTAATCAGATAACACAGAATCTAGAATAACTTATCCACCTCTTTAATGACCTCCTGACTTCAGAATTATTCATCCTCCTTGAGTCTTTCCACATTTTGTTGTTACTGCCTGATGTCACAGATGAATAGGAGTGGAAGGTAGGAGTCAGGTGCAGAGAGCAGAGGGTTCAAGAAAAATAGGTCATTTATTCTGGCACAAACTGTCATGCCCAAACACAGGGCTGAAAACACTGACGAACCCAAAACCACAGGGCGGAAAACACTGACCAACCCAAAACCACAGGGCGGAAAACACTGACCAACCCAAAACCACAGGGCGGAAAACACTGACCAACCCAAAACCACAGGGCGGAAAACACTGACCAACCCAAAACCACAGGGCTGAAAACACTGACCAACCCAAAACACAGGGCTGAAAACACTGACCAACCCAAAACACAGGGCTGAAAACACTGACCAACCCAAAACACAGGGCTGAAAACACTGACCAACCCAAAACACAGGGCTGAAAACACTGACCAACCCAAAACACAGGGCTGAAAACACTGACCAACCCAAAACACAGGGCTGAAAACACTGACCAACCCAAAACACAGGGCTGAAAACACTGACCAACCCAAAACACAGGGCTGAAAACACTGACCAACCCAAAACACAGGGCTGAAAACACTGACCAACCCAAAACACAGGGCTGAAAACACTGACCAACCCAAAACACAGGGCTGAAAACACTGACCAACCCAAAACACAGGGCTGAAAACACTGACCAACCCAAAACACAGGGCTGAAAACACTGACCAACCCAAAACACAGGGCTGAAAACACTGACCAACCCAAAACACAGGGCTGAAAACACTGACCAACCCAAAACACAGGGCTGAAAACACTGACCAACCCAAAACACAGGGCTGAAAACACTGACCAACCCAAAACACAGGGCTGAAAACACTGACCAACCCAAAACACAGGGCTGAAAACACTGACCAACACCCAAAACACAGGGCTGAAAACACTGACCAACACCCAAAACACAGGGCTGAAAACACTGACCAACACCCAAAACACAGGGCTGAAAACACTGACCAACACCCAAAACACAGGGCTGAAATCACTGACCAACACCCAAAACACAGGGCTGAAATCACTGACCAACAACCAAAACACTGACCAACACCCAAACCCACTGACCAACACCCAAACCCACTGACCAACCCAAAACCACTGACCAACCCAAAACCACTGACCAACCCAAAACCACTGACCAACCCAAAACCACTGACCAACCCAAAACACAGGGCTGAAATCACTGACCAACCCAAAACACTGACCAACACCCAAAACACTGACCAACCCAAATCCACTGACCAACCCAAATCCACTGACCAACCCAAATCCACTGACCAACCCAAATCCACTGACCAACCCAAATCCACTGACCAACCCAAATCCACTGACCAACCCAAATCCACTGACCAACCCAAATCCACTGACCAACCCAAAACACAGGGCTGAAAACACTGACCAACCCAAAACACAGGGCTGAAACCACTGACCAACCCAAAACACAGGGCTGAAATCACTGACCAACACCCAAAACCACTGACCAACACCCAAAACCACTGACCAACCCAAATCCACTGACCAACCCAAAACACAGGGCTGAAATCACTGACCAACACCCAAAACACTGACCAACCCGAAATCACTGACCAACCCGAAATCACTGACCAACCCAAAACCACTGACCAACCCAAAACACAGGGCGGAAAACACTGACCAACCCAAAACACAGGGCTGAAACCACTGACCAACCCAAAACACAGGGCTGAAATCACTGACCAACACCCAAAACCACTGACCAACACCCAAAACCACTGACCAACCCAAAACCACTGACCAACCCAAAACACAGGGCGGAAAACACTGACCAACCCAAAACACAGGGCGGAAAACACTGACCAACCCAAAACACAGGGCGGAAAACACTGACCAACCCAAAACACAGGGCTGAAAACACTGACCAACCCAAAACACAGGGCTAAAAACACTGACCAACCCAAAACACAGGGCTGAAAACACTGACCAACCCAAAACACAGGGCGGAAAACACTGACCAACCCAAAACACAGGGTGGAAAACACTGACCAACCCAAAACACAGGGCGGAAAACACTGACCAACCCAAAACCACTGACCAACCCAAAACACAGGGCGGAAAACACTGACCAACCCAAAACACAGGGCGGAAACCACTGACCAACCCAAAACACAGGGCTGAAACCACTGACCAACCCAAAACACAGGGCTGAAATCACTGACCAACACCCAAAACCACTGACCAACCCAAAACCACTGACCAACCCAAAACACAGGGCTGAAATCACTGACCAACACCCAAAACCACTGACCAACCCAAAACCACTGACCAACCCAAAACACAGGGCGGAAAACACTGACCAACCCAAAACACAGGGCTGAAAACACTGACCAACCCAAAACACAGGGCTGAAAACACTGACCAACCCCCAAAACACAGGGCTGAAAACACTGACCAACCCAAAACCACTGACCAACCCAAAACCACTGACCAACCCAAAACACAGGGCTGAAAACACTGACCAACCCAAAACACAGGGCGGAAAACACTGACCAACCCAAAACACAGGGCGGAAAACACTGACCAACCCAAAACACAGGGCGGAAAACACTGACCAACCCAAAACACAGGGCGGAAAACACTGACCAACCCAAAACACAGGGCGGAAAACACTGACCAACCCAAAACACAGGGCGGAAAACACTGACCAACCCAAAACACAGGGCGGGAAACACTGACCAACCCAAAACCACTGACCAACCCAAAACACAGGGCTGAAAACACTGACCAACCCAAAACACAGGGCTGAAAACACTGACCAACCCAAAACACAGGGCTGAAAACACTGACCAACCCAAAACACAGGGCGGAAAACACTGACCAACCCAAAACACTGACCAACACCCAAAACACTGACCAACCCAAAACACAGGGCTGAAATCACTGACCAACACCCAAAACACAGGGCTGAAATCACTGACCACCCAAATCACTGACCAACACCCAAAACCACTGACCAACCCAAAACACAGGGCGGAAAACACTGACCAACCCAAAACACAGGGCTGAAATCACTGACCAACCCCCAAAACCACTGACCAACCCAAATCCACTGACCAACCCAAATCCACTGACCAACCCAAAACACAGGGCTGAAATCAAATCAAATCAAAATCAAATCAAATTTATTTATATAGCCCTTCGTACATCAGCTGATATCTCAAAGTGCTGTACAGAAACCCAGCCTAAAACCCCAAACAGCAAACAATGCAGGTGTAAAATCACTGACCAACACCCAAAACACAGGGCTGAAATCACTGACCAGCACCCAAAACACTGACCAACCCGAAATCACTGACCAACACCCAAAACACTGACCAACCCAAAACCACTGACCAACCCAAAACACTGACCAACCCAAAACACTGACCAACCCAAATCCACTGACCAACCCAAATCCACTGACCAACCCAAAACACAGGGCTGAAATCACTGACCAACACCCAAAACCACTGACCAACCCAAATCCACTGACCAACCCAAATCCACTGACCAACCCAAATCCACTGACCAACCCAAATCCACTGACCAACCCAAATCCACTGACCAACCCAAATCCACTGGCCAACCCAAAACACTGACCAACCCAAAACACAGGGCTGAAATCACTGACCAACCCCCAAAACACAGGGCTGAAATCACTGACCAACACCCAAAACCACTGACCAACCCAAAACCACTGACCAACCCAAAACACTGACCAACCCAAAACACTGACCAACCCAAAACACAGGGCTGAAATCACTGACCAACACCCAAAACACTGGGCTGAAATCACTGACCAACACCCAAAACACAGGGCTGAAATCACTGACCAACCCCCAAAACACAGGGCTGAAATCACTGACCAACCCAAAACCACTGACCAACCCAAAACACAGGGCTGAAATCACTGACCAACCCAAAACCACTGACCAACCCAAAACACAGGGCTGAAATCACTGACCAACCCAAAACCACTGACCAACCCAAAACACAGGGCTGAAATCACTGACCAACCCAAAACCACTGACCAACCCAAAACACAGGGCTGAAATCACTGACCAACACCCAAAACACAGGGCTGAAATCACTGACCAACCCAAAACCACTGACCAACCCAAAACACAGGGCTGAAATCACTGACCAACACCCAAAACACAGGGCTGAAAACACTGACCAACCCAAAACACAGGGCTGAAAACACTGACCAACCCAAAACACAGGGCTGAAAACACTGACCAACCCAAAACACAGGGCTGAAAACACTGACCAACCCAAAACCACTGACCAACCCAAAACACAGGGCTGAAATCACTGACCAACCCAAAACACAGGGCTGAAAACACTGACCAACCCAAAACACAGGGCTGAAAACACTGACCAACCCAAAACACAGGGCTGAAAACACTGACCAACCCAAAACCACTGACCAACCCAAAACACAGGGCTGAAATCACTGACCAACACCCAAAACACAGGGCTGAAAACACTGACCAACCCAAAACACAGGGCTGAAAACACTGACCAACCCAAAACACAGGGCTGAAAACACTGACCAACCCAAAACACAGGGCTGAAAACACTGACCAACCACCAAAACACAGGGCTGAAAACACTGACCAACCCAAAACACAGGGCTGAAAACACTGACCAACCCAAAACCACTGACCAACCCAAAACACAGGGCTGAAATCACTGACCAACACCCAAAACACTGACCAACCCAAAACACAGGGCTGAAAACACTGACCAACCCCCAAAACACAGGGCTGAAAACACTGACCAACCCAAAACACAGGGCTGAAAACACTGACCAACCCAAAACCACTGACCAACCCAAAACACAGGGCTGAAATCACTGACCAACACCCAAAACACTGACCAACCCAAAACACAGGGCGGAAAAACACTGACCAACCCAAAACACAGGGCGGAAAAACACTGACCAACCCAAAACACAGGGCGGAAAACACTGACCAACCCAAAACACAGGGCGGAAAAACACTGACCAACCCAAAACACAGGGTGAAACGGTCCAGAGCACAAAACCACATCCAACACTAAACGTGAACACAAAATAATCCTGCGCAAACTAGAGTGGACCTAACAAGCTTAAATAGACTAGAAAATCAAGAAAACACAAATAGGAACAGGTGCAACTAACACTAAACTAACAAAAAGGGAAAAAAGTGATCGGTGGCGGTTAGTAGGCCGGTGACGACGACCGCCGAGCACCGCACGAACAGGCAGGGGATTCGTGACACCTGATTTTAAAAAATTATTAAATGTTAAATTCTTCACCCATCTACAGATGGGCCAGCAGGTATCCTAGTGATAAGAGTGTTGGACTAATAACCAAAATGTTGCAAGACCAAATCCCCGAACCGGCAAGTAAAGAAATCTGTTGTTCTTCCCTGAAGACAGTTTACCAACTGTTACTAGGGCGTCATTGAAAATAAGAATTTGTTCTTAACTGTTTTGCTAATTAAAAAAATAAATTAAATAAAGACAGTACCCCCTATCACAGTGCCATCCGTTTTGTTACCAAATCACCTTATACCACTCACCACTGAGACCTGTATGCTCTAGCCGGCTGGCCCTCGCTACATTTTGTCGCCAGACCCACTGATTCCAGGTCATCTTTAAGTCTATGCTAGGTAAAGCTCCGCCTTATCTCAGTTCACTGGTCACGATAACACCCACCCGTAGCACACGTTCCAGCAGGTATATCTCACTGATCATCCCCAAAGCCAACACCTCATTTGGCCTGCACAAACCATGATAAACAGAACAGAGAATGGATACAGCTTGTACAATTCACTACTAGGTCTTCAGTAGAAGACATTTTCCACCACATGGACGCTCCTTGCCTATGGAATACCTTGTAGACTAAACTTAAACTTGACTCGTCCCCCTTGCCTATTTAAAATATTTATTGGAGAGTTTTTATTTTTATTGCTTGTCACTGTTTTGTGTAATGCAAGTTATTGTGCTCTTAGGGGAATAACCTGTGTAAATTTTATCTGTTGCTGTATTTTTTTTGCTGTGTTTTCTGTGATTGTTTTGTTTGGTTGTTTTGTTTGTCTTGTTTGGTTTTTTTAATCGTTGTACCTAAACTGTATGTGTAAACATATATACGCAGGGCCCACCCGCTATATCAATTATGTTATACTCACAGACACAGTTTTAGAAACGTTAGTGTTTTCTATCCAATGCTAACAATTCTATGCATATCCTAGTCTCTGGGCCTGAGTAACAGGCAGTTTATTTTGAGCACGTCATTCATCAGATCTTCCGAAGACTGCCCCCTAGCCCTAAGAGGTTTTTAAACACTATACAATCACAGTGAGGTGCCAGAGAATGCTTTTAGAGGATACTGATGCTGAGACAGTGGTGTACAAGCTGGCTAAACACTTGAGTTGTTAGCCAGTTCAGCTAATGCCACAGATTTACAGATTAAATTAAACAGTTACAGTAGTACGTTTTAAGCATTGAAAATGAGACTTTTTGCCATGATATGCTGTGAACAGTGGTTTCTGCAGCCTCAATGCACAGTACTAACCACTTTACGGTCATGGCGGGCTTGAATGGAGGGGCTAATCATGATGGCACTTGTTAGCTACGTCACTCAAAAGGAGAAATTTTGCTGTGACGTGGAGAATATCAATTGCATAATCATCGCATCCTCTTGCCTCGCCTTCTCAAAACAAATTAGATGAGATTGAGAGGATCTACAGAAAATAATGGGAGACACTCCCCAGATACAGGAGTGCCAAACTTGTAGAGTCATACCCAAGAAGACTTGAGGCTGTAATCACTGCCAAAGGTGCTTAAACAAAGTACTGAGAAAAGGGTCTGAAAACTTATGTAAATGTTATATTTCAGTTTTACATTTATAATATTTTAGCAAAAATTCATGGGGTCGGAATGCTTTCCAAAGGCCGTATATATTTATATATATACACAGTGGAGCAAAAAAGTATTTAGTCAGCCACCAATTGTGCAAGTTCTCCCACTTAAAAAGCCGTGAGGCCTTTAATTTTCATCATAGGTACACTTCAACTATGACAGACACAATGAGAATTTTTTTCCAGAAAATCACATTGTAGGATTTTTAATGAATTTATTTGCAAATTACAGTGGAAAGTAAGTATTTGGTCACCTACAAACAAGCAAGATTTCTGGCTCTCACAGACCTGTAACTTCTTCTTTAAGAGGCTCCTCTTGTCCTCCACTCATTATCTGTATTAATGGCACCTGTTTGAACTTGTTATCAGTATAAAATACCTGTCCACAACCTCAAACAGTCACACTCCAACAATTATGTTTATTTTTTCCTCATGAAGCCATCTATTTCATGATGTGCACCAGTCCCTCCTGCAGCAAAGTACCCCCACAACATGATGATGCAACCCCCGTGCTTCACGGTTGGGATGGTGTTCTTCAGCTTGCAAGCATCCCCTTTTCTCCTCCAAACATAATGATGGTCATTATGGCCAAACAGTTCTATTTTTGTTTCATCAGAGAAGAGGACTTTTCTCCATGTGCAGTTGCAAACCGTAGACTGGCTTCTGTAGCTCAGTTGGTAGAGTATGGCGCTTGTAACGCCAGGGTAGTGGGTTCGATTCCCGGGACCACCCATACGTAGAATGTATGCACACATGACTGTAAGTCGCTTTGGATAAAAGCGTCTGCTAAATGGCATATATTATTATTTATATTATGACCATTTTGGAGCAGTGGCTTCTTCCTTGCTGAGCGGACTTTCAGGTTATATTGATATAGGACTCGTTTTACTGTGGATATAGATACGCTTGTACCTGGTTCCTCCGGCATCTTGCTGTTGTTCTGGGATTGATTTGCACTTTTCACAGCAAAGTATATTCATATCTAGGAGACAGAACGCATCTCCTTCCTGTGTGGAATGACGGCTGCGTGGTCATGGTGTTTATACTTGCGTACTATTGTTTGTACAGATGAACATGGTACCTTCAGGCATTTGGAAATTGCTTCCAAGGACGAACCAGACTTGTGGAGGTCTAACATTGTTATTCTGAGGTCTTGGCTGATTCCTTTTGATTTTCCCATGATGTCAAGCAAAGAGGCACTGAGTTTGGAGGTAGGCAGTGAAATACATCCACAGGTACACCTCCAATTGATTCAACTTGATCTCCGCATGTATGGTTCCCACCATGAAGCATGGAGGTGTGATGGTGCTTCACAAGTGACACTGCAGGTGATTATTTATTTTTTAACTCAATGCACATTTAGGCAGGGTAGCCTAGTGGTTAGCGCAGTGGACTTGTAACCAGAAGGTTGCAAGTTCAAATCCCCGAGCTGACAAGGTACAAATCTGTCATTCTACCCCTGAACAAGGCAGTTAACCCATTATTCCTAGGCAGTCATTGAAAATAAGAATTTGTTCTTAACCGACTTACCTAGTTAAATAATTTAAATTCTGCAGGGATACGCCATCTCATCTGGTTTATGCCTAGTGGGACTATCATTTGTTTTTTAACAGGACAATGCATAACAGCGACAGTGTTCAGTGTATTCCCCCAGGTGATGCAGTGGGACCAACACTTTACATGGTGATATATTATTGTTCAGTATATTCCCCCAGGTGATGCAGTGGGACCAACACTTTACATGGTGATATATATTATTGTTCAGTGTATTCCCCCAGGTGCTGCAGTGTCAAAAAGTAAATGAACTAAATCCAGCAGTTATACATTGTTGTGTTGAGTGATTATTGCGTATTAAGTCTTTCACGTTGTTTATCTCAATCTCTTCAAAGACTCAATCATGGACACTCTTACTGACAGTTGTGGCTGCGTCGTGAAGTCTATTTTGTTCTATTTTTTAATTGATTTATATTTTTAATCACAGCCCCATCCCCCGCAGGAGGCCTTCTGGTAGGCCGTCATTGTAAGTAAGAATATTGATCGATATTTGCTTTTCCCATTGTGATCTCAACATCCACACCAGTGGATGGGAAGACCAGCTGACTGCCATTCATGCAGGTGACATTCACTATGGCTCTGTAGTCGAGGTCGATATTTGCTTTCACCATTGTGATCTCAACATCCATGATCTTCCCTGGCGGGATCTTCACATTGATGGTATCTGATTCTGTTATGGTCTCTGTCTTCTGCAGGCTGGTGAACTGCTCCACTCCCACGGTCAAGCTGAACCCTGATGACACCTCGACCACATCCGGGATCCCTGCTTTGACCGACACATTCAAGGTGAATTCTATCTTGTTGCTGACAAACCAGGAGGAAGTCTTGGTCCGGGTTTTGCTGTATGTAATGGCCTATTCTTGAACCGAAGAGGTGTCGTTGTGGTGAGAAACGGATTTCACATATTCTGGGTTCACCTAAAATCAACACACAAAGATACAAGTTGTTCAAACAAGACAAAGACAATTTCAGGACTAATCATCACCGAGGGACGGATAAATAGTTTTTTAGAAAGCCAACAATAATAACGTGTGTGTGTGCTATCTTGGCCTGATGCTTATGTGTAAAGGTTTAAAAAATAAAAATAATAAAAGGGTGTTGGTGCTATTTTACTGATCAAGGCCAATTAAATAGGAATGACTGTCATAGAAATGAGATCCCTGATGAATGTCGACCCCCATATTGGATTACATGTTTTAAAGTGGACAGCCCCCTTAATGTTAGAGCATCGGTAGAGTTTTCCTGAGCTGTCTACACACATCTATAAAAGTGCCCACCTGGGGTTTGAAGAGGGACAGGGTGGGATACTCCATGTCAGTCATTACGGACGACTTGATGGTTTTGATGAAGAGGAAGCCCATGCAGTCAATGTCCGAGCCATACCTGCCCTGCAGCCCCAGGCAGATTCCAGACCCCACATCTATGGTGTACTCAGCCTTTTGTGGCCAGCTGGCCATTTTTTCAAAGAACTGCCGATTCTTACTCGTCATGAACTTGATGGCACCCAGACGTGTGCCGGCGCCGTTACCCCAGAGACAGCTTGGTGATGCGCTCGCTGAGGTCTAACTCAAACTCATTGAAAGTGTTTGCATCTCCAAAGGTCGCAACGCGCCTGTCCACTAGCTCCTCCCGCACAGCTTTGACCTGCCAGCCTTCCACCGCCACTCCAATCTTCTTGAGGGTGGCACCGTTGTTCATGCCGTGGAATTCAAATGAACTGCCTCTTCCACCACCGATCAACTGCAGTGTGGTTGCCATGTGTGTGCGTCACATAACCTGAAAGACAAATTTGTACAGATCAATTTATGAAGCTTCCAACTCAAAGGAGCTCTGATTCAGACATTCAAAGCCATGGAGTCCCCCTCCTATTCCCAGCACCTCCCCACTCTACTTCCTGCTGTTTCTTCCTGATCAACACCATGGAGTCCCTCTCATACTTTCAGCACCTCCCACACATTACTTCCGGCGCCGACAGAGATGGCCGCCTCGCATTCCTAGGAAACTATGCATTTTTTTATGTGTTATTTCTTACATTAGGACCCCAGGTCATCTTAGGTTTCATTATACAGTCGAGAAGAACTACTGAATATAAGAGCAGCGTCAACTCACCATCAGTACGACAAAGAATATGACTTTCGCGAAGCAGATCCTGTGTTCTGCCTTTCACCCAGGACAACGGAATGGATCACAGCCGACGACCCAAAAAAACGACTTCGTAAAACAGGGAAACTTAGCGGTCTTCTGGTCAGACTCCGGAGACGGGCTCATCGTTCACGGAAACATGGCTCACTGGAAGACGCTATCGGAGACGGTGCAGCCAGCTGGTTTCTCCACACATCACGCGTTTAACACCATAGTACCCTCCAAGCTCGTCATCAAGCTCAAGACCCTGGGTCTCGACCCCGCCCTGTGCAACTGGGTACTGGACTTCCTGACGGGCCGCCCCCAGGTGGTGAGGGTAGGCAACATCTCCCCCCACTGATCCTCAACACTGGGGCCCCACAAGGGTGCGTTCTGAGCACTCTTGTACTCCCTGTTCACCCACGACTGCGTGGCCTCGCACGCCTCCAACTCAATCATCAAGTTTGCGGACGACACAACAGTGGTAGGCTGGATTACCAACAACGACGAGACTGCCAACAGGGAGGAGATGAGGGCCCTCGGAGTGTGGTGTCAGGAAAATAACCTCACACTCAAAAAACTAAGGAGATGATTGTGGACTTCAGGAAACACCAGAGGGAACACCCCCCTATCCACATCGATGGAACAGTAGTGGAGAGGTAAGCAAGTTTTAAGTTCCTCTGCATAAACATCAGACAAACTGAATTGGTCCACCCACACAGACAGCATCTGTGGAGGCTGAATAAATTCGGCTTGTCACCAAAAGCACTCAAACTTATACAGATGCACAATCGAGAGCATCCTGGCGGGCTGTATCACCGCCTGGTACGGCAACTGCTCCGCCCACAACCGTAAGGCTCCCCAGAGTGTAGGGAGATCTGCACAACGCATCACCGGGGGCAAACTACCTGCCCTCCAGGACACCTACACCACCCGATGTTACAGGAAGGCCATAAAGATCAAGGACAACAACCACCCGAGCCACTGCCTGTTCACCCAGCTATCATCCAGAATGCAAGGTCAGTACAGGTGCATCAAAGCTGGGACCGAGAGACTGATATCTCAAGGCCATCAGACTGTTAAACATATATCATCTACTGCATCTTTATGTAATACATGCATCACTAGCCACTTTAACTGCCACTGTTTACATACTCATCTCATATGTATATACTGTACTCAATACCATCTACTGTATCTTGCCTATGCCGCTCTGTACCATCACTCATTCATATATCTTTATGTACATATTCTTTATCCCCCTACACTTGTGTGTATAAGACAGTAGTTTTGGAATTGTTAGTTAGATTATTTGTTGGTTATTACTGCATTGTCGGAACTAGAAGCACAAGCATTTCGCTACACTCGCATTAACATCTGCTAACCATGTGTATGTGACAAATACAATTTGATTTGCTTTGATTTGATTTGATACCGTTTCTTCCTGATCAACTTGGTGACGTGTGTAATGAAACGTATTGTTGTGTAAGTGAGTAGTCCTCAAGCTCTTCTAAAATGTATTCTGATGTTGCTATAATTACAAATAAACATGAATAATGAGTATTAATGTAATAGATGCTACATCAGAATATGATAACCTGTCTTATGATGATGAGAATGAATGTACTAGATGCTACATCAGAATATGATAACCTGTCTTATGATGATGAGAATGAATGTACTAGATGCTACATCAGAATATGATAACCTGTCTTATGATGATGAGTATTAATGTAATAGATGCTACATCAGAATATGATAACCTGTCTTATGATGATGAGAATGAATGTACTAGATGCTACATCAGAATATGATAACCTGTCTTATGATGATGAGAATGAATGTACTAGATGCTACATCAGAATATGATAACCTGTCTTATGATGATGAGAATGAATGTACTAGATGCTACATCAGAATATGATAACCTGTCTTATGATGAGAATGAATGTACTAGATGCTACATCAGAATATGATAACCTGTCTTATGATGAGTATTAATGTAATAGATGCTACATCAGAATATGATAACCTGTCTTATGATGAGTATTAATGTAATAGATGCTACATCAGAATATGATAACCTGTCTTATGATGAGAATGAATGTAATAGATGCTACATCAGAATATGATAACCTGTCTTATGATGAGTATTAATGTAATAGATGCTACATCAGAATATGATAACCTGTCTTATGATGAGAATGAATGTACTAGATGCTACATCAGAATATGATAACCTGTCTTATGATGAGAATGAATGTAATAGATGCTACATCAGAATATGATAACCTGTCTTATGATGAGAATGAATGTACTAGATGCTACATCAGAATATGATAACCTGTCTTATGATGATGAGAATTAATGTAATAGATGCTACATCAGAATATGAGATGTTTATGTTGCTGGAACTTATCTTTCCAAATAAAGTTGCCGCTTTGAAATATCTGAAAAAATAACGTTTGAATTGTACTAATACAAAACAATATTCATTAATATAAAACAATATTCATTAACACAGGCTGCAGTATTCACAGGTATGCATTAATATATTATGACACTGTCTAATATAGAACAGGATCTGTCTAACTTTTAAAGTATCTGTCCAATTAAAACTAACCATCAGATTTAGTCAACACCTAAAACAAACTTACCTCGATTTCAAATGGTTTCAGAAAGGTAAAGTATTTTATTTTACCTGCATGTGATGCTACTCTGTAGTGTGCTAGCAGCTGAATCATTGGTAGTGTAGTCATGATTTGTATTGCCCTATTCTTGAACTAGGTACTTTAAGTCCCTAAATATTAATATCTATGATCACAAGGTTGTGCCTGCTCTTCTCCAGATTGCCTGGTAGAAAGTGTAGACAGACACCCATAAACACTTGAGACACTAGACATGTTAGAGCTGCAATGCAGTTCACCTTCACCTGCAGCTTAATAGTTTAGAATCTGTCATTTCAGTATGAAATACTAGTTGTGTTAGTCAAATCCAGATGAAAAGGAAAGCTTGGTATAAAGCACTAGATTCAGTCTACTATATAGGAACAACTAAACATCATACTGTCACACCACATCTGCATATATGAGTCAAATTAATCCCTGTGATAATAGTATAAATACAACATGAACACACAAGAAATATGAGAAACCTGTGTTTAGTCACTCACCTGAACACATACACAGGATCAGCAGAGCTAGCTAGAGAAACCTGTGTTTAGTTACTCACCTGAACACATACACAGGATCAGCAGAGCTACACCTGTGTTTAGTTACTCACCTGAACACATACACAGGATCAGCAGAGCTAGCTAGAGAAACCTGTGTTTAGTCACTCACCTGAACACATACACAGGATCAGCAGAGCTAGCTAGAGAAACCTGTGTTTAGTCACTCACCTGAACACATACACAGGATCAGCAGAGCTAGCTAGAGAAACCTGTGTTTAGCCACTCACCTGAACACATATTACACAGGATCATTAGAGCTAGCTAGAGAAACCTGTGTTTAGCCACTCACCTGAACACATGACTCAGGATCAGCAGAGCAGGCCAATTGAGTCTCTCCCCTCCTGTTCAGCTGCAGCAGGGTCAGAAGGAACAGAAAGCGAACCAGAGTGTGTGAGAGAATTGAGTCTCTCCCCTCCTGTTCAGCTGCAGCAGGGTCTATCTCTGACAACAGAAGAGCAGAAGTTGGAGACAGAAATGTTTGTTTGTTGGTAACATGCCTGTTTATGCATTCCATTTATATTATGGATAATACAGTTGGTAAAGTGACTGAACAAAGCCTGTTATTTGTAGTTGGCCCCAGTCACCTACGTTGAAAAATCGGCAACTTTCCAGCTACCTTTTTGCACTATTGCTAGCAAAGTCTGCTTCCTCCAGACTGACCTGCTGCAGCTTTAACAGAGGAAAATAGTTGGCTTTCGATGCTTTGGTTCTGTCCAGCCCCTTTCCCCCAAATTACCATGTGAAGGAAATCGATTCCGTTAACAGTAAATTCTCTGCCTTACAATCCCATACCTCTTTCACTCCACGGGTAGTTGAGTGCAGCAGGGTGTTGCGTCACCCCCCTCCCCCTTGAACTTCAGTTCACCTTTCCTTTCAGTTCAGTTATTTGGAACCCGACATGTCAGTACCAAATGCCAGATGTGTCAGAACACACACCACACCCTGGGGGGGGCAACACCCTGCTACACTCAACTACCCGTGGAGTGAAAGAGGTATGGGATTTCAGGCAGAGAATTTACTGTTAACGGAATTTATTTCCTTCACATGGTAATTTGGGGGAAAGGGGCTTGTCAGAACCAAAGCATCAAAAGTTTAAAAAAGTTAAAGCCCCCTCTCCTACCTTCCCACAACTTAGCTAACTGGCACCAAATGGCATACTAACCAAAATACAGGGGATGGTCCGCCTAGGTCTTACCTAGTGTGCATAGTACATACCATGTCTATAGGTATATGTATGCCCGCAGGCCTCATGCCTAAGCACTCCCAAGGTGCCTTCCCTCTCCCCCTGGGAGCAAAAACCAAATAATTACGAATGTAAAGTGAACAACTTCAATTATCAAAAACAGTCAATTTGACATACACCTGCAGGACCAGCTACAAAAAACGTTACAGACCAACAACCAAACACAGGACATACCAAGAAGCTCTCCCTGAGCAACAACCAAACACAGGACATACCAAGAAGCTCTCCCTGAGCAACAACCAAACACAGGACATACCAAGAAGCTCTCCCTGAGCAACAACCAAACACAGGACATACCAAGAAGCTCTCCCTGAGCAACAACCAAACACAGGACATACCAAGAAGCTCTCCCTGAGCAACAACCAACACAGGACATCAAAGGAGTTTGTAATGGCCAACAGCTGTATGAGAGGGCGGGATCAGAGCTCCAATCTGCACTGGGGCCGACCAATCAGCCGGGGGAATCCAGGAAGCCATTTCCTGAAATACACATTTACACAAACCCACAACACAAAAACTGGGAAACGTAACAGTATTCAAGGTTAAGAGACAGCTTGATGTAAAGCACTACTCAACAGTCTACTCACCTCACATTAAACATCATACTTTTTTTCAATTCAAAACAGAACAATAGGAGGCCAAAGTCAACCATGTAAAAACAAGGCAACAGTAAACATGTCAACCCCCATGAATGATGCTGCACTGCCCCCTGGGCCAATTGACATAGTGTGTTACTAACACATTGCAGTTAATTACCATAGCTCCCACCTTGGGCCAATCAGTATGATTTTGTAAATGCTGGATCTTTATGTCAAGACGAATCACTCAAACTTTTGTCAAAATCTTACCAGTGCTGTCTGAGATATCTTATTTTACTAACTTACAAGCAAACATACGAATGGACAGAGACAGATCAGTGGTCCCCTCCACAATATCATTGTGGGGGACAACAAACCATACTATGTTTGATTAACTAGACTTTAGAAATGTTTCAAAATATAGGAAGCAAAAACCCCAAAAAAATAATGTGTTCCAGGAAATGTTTTGTCCATTATTTGGTCAAAATAACAATGTACCTCAAATATTTCCACATATAGCAAGATTAGTTTTTTAGGGACATTGTGTAACCTATATACAACGATATGCAGTGAACATGTTTTGGTTAGTGACTGGAAACTACCGATATGCTCTCTGGCTCAACATCAAGAAGAGGAAGTGGTGCCAAGAGTAGTTGAAACTGTTGATAAACGTTTGTCATGATTGGCACAATACAATGTCTTAATCAGGGTCAAAGGGATTGTGTCAATTTCAATAGAAAACTACTGACGCACACTTTATTTGCATGAGGGAAGTTGCTGCTATATAAGAGAGTGCTTCTCCACTCCAGAGACATATTCTGCTGATGCATCTTTAACGTTAAACAATTGAACTTCACTCGAAATCTCGGAACCAATCAGTTTTCCTCCATCAAGATCTCCTTGATCGCAGAAAACTGGAGCGGCAGGGTAGCCTAGTGGTTAGAGCATTGGACTAGAAACCGAAAGGTTGCAAGTTCAAATCCCCGAGCTGACAAGGTACAAAATCTGTCCTTCTGCCCCTGAACAGGCATTTGACACTTTTCCTAGGCCATGATTGAAAATAAGAATTTTTTCTTAACTGACTTGCTTAGTAAAATAAAGGTAAAATAAAAATATTTAAAAAATATAGTCATCCTTAACGCTGAAGACTGCAAATTGTACGTAAGTACACAATGTCCCTAAATAACTATTCTTGCTATATGAGGAATGTTTGAGAGCTACATTTCTATTTTGACCAACTAATTTACAAAACATTTCAGGCAACAAATGTTTACCAAATTCTGAAACAGTTTCCTGTTGGTACTAGGGGGCAGTATTTTCATTTTTGGAAAAACAACGTTCCAGTTTTAAAACGGGATATTTTGTCAGGGCAAGATGCATATCATTGACAGCTTTGGATAGAAAACACTCTAACGTTTCCAAAACTGTAAAGATATTGTCTGAGTATAACAGAACTGATGTTGCAGGCGAAAGCCTGAGAAAAATCCAATCCGGAAGTTCCCCAGGTTTTGAAAGCGCTGCGTTTCAATGAGCTGCGTTCCCTATTGAGCTGTGAATGTCTCATCAACAAGCTTACGCTTTCTACGTATTCCCCAAGGTGTCTACAAGGTGGTTCGCTTTGTTTTCATTCTGACCCTGCTGCAGCTGAACAGGAGGGGAGGGACTCAACTCACACACTCTGGTTCGCTTTCTGTTCCTTCTACCTGCAGACATAACTGTTAATAAATCCCAAATAATGAAGTTGATATAATTCATCATGTATATTTATCTGTTTAAATTGAATTATTTGTGCACATTAGGTACATTCCTACTAGGGACATGATTGGCTGGAATGATTTCAGAGAGATTGCAGAGCAAAGGGCAGTCAAAGAAGCTGGAAGCTGAATATTTTACATACTGATAGCTGACAATGTGCGATGACAATTTCACCAAATGTAAAAAAGAAATCTTACCTAATGCAGCTTTAAACCTAAAGATTACTTAAATTAGAGAATCTATTTCCATCTATTTTTTTATTTTATTTCACCTTTATTTAACCAGGTAGGCTAGTTGAGAACAAGTTCTCATTTGCAACTACGACCTGGCCAAAATAAAGCATAGCAGTGTGAACAGACAACACAGAGTTACACATGGAGTAAACAATTAACAAGTCAATAACAGTAGAAAAAAAATGGGCAGTCTATATACAATGTGTGCAAAAGGCATGAGGTGGTAAGCGAATAATACAATTTTGCAGATTAACACTGGAGTGATACATGATCAGATGGTCATGTACAGGTCATGTACAGGTAGAGATATTGGTGTGCAAAAAAGCAGAAAAGTAAATAAATAAAAACAGTACGGGAATGAGGTAGGTGAAAATGGGTGGGCTATTTACCAATAGACTAAGTACAGCTGCAGCGATCGATTAGCTGCTCGGCTAGCTGACGTTTGTAGTTGGTGAGGGAGATAAGTCCCAACTTCAGCGATTTTTGCAGTTCGTTCCAGTCACAGGCAGCAGAGTACTGGAACGAAAGGCGGCCAAATGAGGTTTTGGCTTTAGGGATGATCAGTAAGATACACCTGCTGGAGCGCGTGCTACGGATGGGTGTTGCCATCGTGACCAGTGAACTGAGATAAGGCGGAGCTTTTCCTAGCATGGACTTGTAGATGACCTGGAGCCAGTGGGTCTGGCGACGAATATGTAGCGAGGGCCAGCCGACTAGAGCATACAAGTCGCAGTGGTGGGTGGTATAAGGGTGCTTTAGTGACAAAACGGATGGCACTGTGATAGACTACTCAGCAAACTGGATGCAGAGTGTTGGAAGCCATTTTCTAGATGACATCGCCGAAGTCGAGGATCGGTAGGATAGTCAGTTTTACTAGGGTAAGCTTGGCGGCGTGAGTGAAGGAGGCTTTGTTGCGGAATAGAAAGCAGACTCTTGATTCGTTTTCGATTGGAGATGTTTGATGAGAGTCTGGAAGGAGAGTTTGCAGTCTAGCCAGACACCTAGGTACTTATAGATGTCCACATATTCAAGGTTGGAACCATCCAGGGTGGTGATGCTAGTCGGGCATGCGGGTGCAGGCAGCGATCGGTTGAAAAGCATGCATTTGGTTTTACTCGCGTTTAAGAGCAGTTGGAGGCCACAGAAGGAATGCTGTATGGCATTGAAGCTCGTTTGTAGGTTAGATAGCACAGTGTCCAAGGACGGGCCGGAAGTATATAGAATGGTGTTGTCTGCGTAGAGGTGGATCAGGGAATCGTCCGCAGCAAGAGCAACATCATTGATATATACAGAGAAAAGAGTCGGCCCGAGAATTGAACCCTGTGGCACCCCCATAGAGACTGCCAGAGGACCGGACAGCATGCCCTCCAATTTGACACACTGAACTCTGTCTGCAAAGTAATTGGTGAACCAAGCAAGGCAGAAATCCGAAAAATCGAGGCTATTGAGTCTGCCGATAAGAATATGGTGATTGACTGAGTCGAAAGCCTTTGCGAGGTCGATGAAGACGGCTGCACAGTACTGTCTTTTATCGATGGCGGTTATGATGTCGTTTAGTACCTTGAGTGTAGCTGAGGTGCACCCGTGACTGGCTCGGAAACCAGATTGCACAGCGGAGAAGGTACGGTGGGATTCGAGATGGTCAGTGACCTGTTTGTTGACTTGGCTTTCGAAGACCTTAGGCAGGCAGGGCAGGATGGATATAGGTCTATAACAGTTTGGGTCCAGGGTGTCTCCCCCTTTGAAGAGGGGGATGACTGCGGCAGCTTTCCAATCCTTGGGGATCTCAGACGATATGAAAGAGAGGTTGAACAGGCTGGTAATAGGGGTTGCGACAATGGCGGCAGATAGTTTCAGAAATAGAGGGAATCTTTGAATCTGAGGCGGGTTGTATACTAGTAAAAACAAATCTTAACTCATCTTGCTAAGTGAAAAAATGTTGAACTAATGTTGATTTTTCTACTAAGTAACTACACATTTCATGGTACAAATGCTTCATAAATGATGAAACAGTTGACTTACTGGTCATTATTATTAACCATTTGAAATCGAGGTAAAGTTTGTATCTACATTCAATAATGAAGCTTGAATGATTCAGGTTTTAGGTGTTACTTGACTAAATCTGTGTGTTAGTTTTAATTGGACACTTGATAAATTTAACAGACCCTGTTCTATATTAGACACTGTCATACTATATTAATACATACCTGTAAATACTAAAGCCTGTCTGAAATAATATTGGACTATATTATAATATATTCATGCATACCTGTGAATACTAAAGCCTGTCTTAAAGAATACTCATCATTATAGGACAGGTTATCATATTCTGATGTAGTATCTATTACATTCATAATCATTATACGTAATTATAGCAACATATGAAGTCATTTTATAAATGCATAGAGACGTGCTCACTTACACAGCAATATGTTTCATTACATATAAGTCCCCAAGTTGATCAGGAGAAAAAGCAGGAGGTAGAGTGGGAGGTGCTGGGAGTAGGAGAGGGACTCCATGGTGTTGATCAGGAGAAACAGCAGGAGGTAGAGTGGGAGGTGCTGGGAGTAGGAGAGGGACTCCATGGTGTTGATCAGGAGAAACAGCAGGAGGTAGTGGGAGGTGCTGGGAGTAGGAGGGACTCCATGGTGTTGATCAGGAGAAACAGCAGGAGGTAGAGTGGGAGGTGCTGGGAGTAGGAGAGGGACTCCACGGTGTTGATCAGGAGAAACAGCAGGAGGTAGAGTGGGAGGTGCTGGGAGTAGGAGAGGGACTCCATGGTGTTGATCAGGAGAAACAGCAGGAGGTAGTGTGGGAGGTGCTGTAAGTAGGAGAGGGACTCCATGGTGTTGGATCAGGAGAAACAGCAGGAGGTAGAGTGGGAGGTGCTGGGAGTAGGAGAGGGACTCCACGGTGTTGATCAGGAGAAACAGCAGGAGGTAGAGTGGGAGGTGCTGGGAGTAGGAGAGGGACTCCATGGTGTTGATCAGGAGAAACAGCAGGAGGTAGTGTGGGAGGTGCTGTAAGTAGGAGAGGGACTCCATGGTGTTGATCAGGAGAAACAGCAGGAGGTAGAGTGGGAGGTGAGAGAGGAACTCTGTGGTGACTGAGGTTCCTAGCTGAGGAGGAAGGAATGGGTGTGATAGATTCCAGACGAATCGAGATGGAAAGATCAGAGGGTGGAGGACAAGGAGGAGTTAGGAGAAATAACAGAACGCGTCATTCTCAGTCACCTGAGGATTGTGCAGCGATTTGGTCACTCTAGACCAGAGGTACCGTCCTGTATTATTTCATTACAATCTATTCCACCCGATTCCAATAATTCGCTGGAAGATAAACAGAATCAGGTTAGTTACAACTGGGGCTGGAGTGAACCTATAGGAGGGTAGCTCTCCAGGAACAGGGCTGGAGTGAACCTACAGGAGGGTAGCTCTCCAGGAACAGGGATAGAGATCCCTGCCCTAGACTGATGTGTTGCTCGACCTCCATTTCCTACCATGAGTCAATATATCACTTGGTTATTGTTTGATCCTTTCATCTTGTTCTTTAATGTTATTTTGGTGCTTTGAGGTTTTTTTAAATGTATCTGTACAAATGTGTATTTCAGGTTACGTGACGCACACTCAAACTCAACATGGCAACCACACTGGATTTGATCGGTGGTCAAGGAGGCAGTTCATTTGAATTCCACGGCATGGACAACGGTGCCACCCTCAAGAAGATTGGAGTCGCAGTGGAAGGCTCACTGGTCAAAGCTGTGCGAGCTGACCAACGGGAAAGTAGCGACTTTTGGAAATGCGAACACTTTCAATGAGTTTGAGTTCAACCTCGGCGAGCGCATCACCAAGCTGTCTCTGTGGGATATTTCATCAAGTTCACGACGAGTGAAAACAGGCAGTTCTTTGAAAAAATGACCAGCTGGCCATTGATTACTGAGTACACCATAGAAGTGGGGTCTGGAATCTGCCTGGGGCTGGAGGGCAGGTCTTGCTTGGTCGTATGGGTTTCCTCTTCATCAACCCCATCAAGTCGTCCGTGCTGACCAACATGGAGTATCCCAACCTGCCCCTCTTCAAACCCCATGTGAGCTATTTTATAGATGTGTGTAGACAACTCAGGAAAACTCTACCGATGCTCCAACATTAACCAGACCCAGAGAGCTGGAGGTAGAGAGAGACATATCTGTACGCTGGACTGTGAGAAGACAACTTCAACAATATAAAAAGCAAGAGCAGGAGAAGAACAGAGCACTAGAGGAGAGGACCAGACTGCTGGAGGAGAGGGTTAGGGGGATGTTGTGTGACAGATCAACTCACTGGAGGTATCCACCCTCGCAGAGAAGCCAGCAGAACAGTCCACACCAGACCCTGACTATAGCGTCGACATCACAGCAAAACAAACAAATGAAGAACCCCAAGCCCAGGTGATCTCATCCCCTCTGAGCACCCCCCATGCCAGCCACCCTGCTAGCCCTCCTGACCCCCCCCCCCCACACCCACTGAGGACATACACAAGACACAGATTGGACTCCTTATAGACTCAAATGGGAAATATATACAAGTAAAAAAATAAATTCCCAAACATAGTGTATCTAAACTCTGGTGTCCAAATACCCAGCGTGCCCAAGACCTTCTGTTTGAGGACCAACTAGGATCACCTAGCCACATAATAATACACAGTCACAAACGACCTGAGAGCACAGCAGGAAAGGGTGGCCACAGCACTGAAGGGAGTGATTGAAAATGCTTCTTCTTCATTCCCCAATGCACAAGTGGTTATCTCCATCCTGCTACCAGGACAAGACAGGGGGTAACCGCAAGTATTTCCCCGTGACTGCATCTCCTGACCCACCACTCCACCCTGGACTTGAACAGGCAGCAGTGCCCACCTTCGCAAGGACTCTAAAGAACATGGCTCTCAAACGCAGCCCCAACACTTCACACAGGAGCAACAGATTAATTGACAGCCTGCCCAGACCAGCGAGACACTCTCCCAGACCTGCGGGATCCACCCCTGGACCTACACATAGAGGACCCAAGCCGAGAGGACCTACATCCAGACCACCACACAACCAGCCACATACACACCCCACCCCAATCAATCAACACACCCCCAAGTCAATCATGCCCACACCCCATTTAGGCCCCCTCAGATCAGACCTATGCCACTCATGCCCGCCCCATGGACCCCACCCCCTCAAAGAGGGCCTCAACATGGAAGTCACACATACGCCCAGGCCATGAGTAGGAAAACAGGCACAACCCCCACTCTCACACTCGCCCAAGCCAATGGCCTGTACCAGATGCTCAGCAGGCTCTGCTCACACTTACTGGCCTGAGGACAAAACACATGACCAACAACATTGGACATTTTGTGGAACACAAAGCCCTATCTATCTCATCCTGGAATCTCCAAGGCCGGAAGTCATCTGCCTTTGGCAGGAACCTGTACTTCAAAGAAATCAGAAATACAGACATTGTCATCCTACAAGAAACCTGCTATAGTGGAGATGGACCCCCTAGTTGCCTTCTAGATTACAGAGAGCTGGTAGTCCCATCCAGCAAACTATCAGGTGTGAAATAGGGAATTGGCTCAAGGTTTTTTTTTTTTGGTGTGGAGCAGACCTAACTCACTCCAATAAATTAATCAAAACAGGAACATTTTACATTTGCCTAGAAATTCAAAAGGAAATTATCTTAACAGAGACACATTTCCTCCTGTTTGCCATCTATATCCCTCCACTAGAATCCCCATACTTTAATGAAGACAGCTTCTCCATCCTGGAGGGGGAGATCAATCATTTCCAGGCCCAGGGACATGTACTAGTCTGTGGCGACATAAATGCCAGAACCGGACAAGAACCTGACACCTTCAGCACACAGGGGGACAAACACCTGCCTGGAGGTGACAGCATTCGCTCCCCCATATTCCCCCTAGACACAACTATGACAACATAACCAACAAAAACAGGTCACAATCCTACAGCTCTGTCGCACGCTGGGTATGTACATATTCAATGCTAGGCTTCGTGGGACTCCTTATGGTAGGTACACCTATATCTCATCTATTGGCAGTAGTACTGTAGACTAATTTCTCAGTGACCTCAACCCAGAGTCTCCGACACCCCTATCAGACCACAGCAAAATCACACTCTACTTGAACAGAGCAATACTCAATCATTAGGCATCAAAGCCTAAGAAACTGAGTAATATTAAGAAATGCTATAAATGCCAACAAACAATTGGGCAACAACAAATTCAAACCTTTCTAGAACATTTCCTGGACAAAATGTTTCACTAATAGTGAGAGTGTAAACCTGGCAGTAGAAAACCTGAACATTATATTTGGCCTCTCAGCTTCCTTATCAAATATAAAAAAGCTCAAATAGAAAACCCAAGAAAATGAACAACAATGACAAATGGTTTGATGAAGAATGCAAAAAAATAAGAAATAAATTGAGAAACCTGTCCAACCAATAACATAGAGACCCAGAAAGGACTAAGTCTAAGAGTCTAAGCCTTCACTATGGTGAATCACTAAAACAATACAGAAACACACTACGGAAAAAGGCACAGCATGTCAGAAATCAGCTCAACGTAATTGAAGAAACTATACACTCAAACCACTCCTGGGAAAATTGGAAAACACTAAACAAACATTAAGAATTATCTATCCAGAATTGAGATGAATGGTTAAACCACTTCAATCTTTTTGAGTCTATAACAAAAAAAAAAGCAAAATCATATATGATCAAATACACATCTTAGAATCAACTATTAAAGACTAACAGAACCCACTGGATTCTCCAATTACCTTAAATGAACTACCGGATAAAATAAAAATCCTTCAACCCAAAAAGGCCTGTGGTCTTGATGGTATCCTCAATGAAATTATAAAATACAGACAACAAATTCCAATTGGCTGTACTAAAACTCTTTAACTTCATCCTTAGCTCTGGCATCTTCCCCAATATTAGGAACCAAGGACTGATCACTCCAATCCACAAAAGTGGAGACAAATGTGACTTCAATAACTACCGTGGGATATGCATCAACAGCAACCTTGGTAAAATACTCTGCATTATCATTAACAGGGAAAACAATGTACTGAGTAAATGTCAAATTGGCTTTTTACCAAATCATCATATGGCAGACCACATTCACCCTGCACACCCTAATTGACAAACAAACAGACAAAGGCAAAGGCAAAGCTGTCGCATGCATTGTTGATTTCAAAAAAGCCTTCGACCCAATTTGGCATGAGGGTCTGCTATACAAACTGATGGAAAGTGGTTTTGGGGGAAGAACATACAACATGATAAAATCCATGTACACAAACAACAAGTGCATGGTTAAAATAGGCAAAAAACACATTTCTTCCCACAGGGCCGTTTGATGAGACAGGGATGCAGCTTAAGCTCCACCCTCTTCAACATATATATCAACGAATTGGCTAGGGCACTAGAAAAGTCTGCAGCACCCGGCCTCACCCTAATAGAATCTAAAGTCAAATGTCTGTTTGCTGATGATCTGGTGATTCTGTCACCAACCAAGGAGGACCTACAGCAGCACCTAGATATTCTGCCAAAAACCCGAGTCCTGACAGTAAATCTCAGTAAGATAAAAATAATGGTATTCCAAAAAAGGTTCAAGCGCCAGGAACACAAATACACATTCCTTCTAGACACCATTGCTCTAAAACACATAAAAAAGTATACATACCTTGGCCTAAACAGCACCAAAGGTAACTTCCACAAAGGGGCGGCAGCGTAGCCTAGTGGTTAGAGCGTTGGACTAGTAACCCCAGAGTTCAAACCCCCAAGCTGACAAGGTACAAATCTGTCGCTCTGCCCCTGAACAGGCAGTTAACCCACTGTTCCCAGGCTGTCATTGAAAATAAGAATATGTTCTTAACTGACTTGCCTGGTTAAATAAAGGTTTTAAAAAAAAAAAAAAAAAAAAAAAAGGGAACGATCTGAGAGACAAGGCAAGAAGGGAATTCTATGAAATCAAAAGGAATGTAAAAATTGACATACTAATTAGGATCTGGCAAAAAAAACACTTGAATCAGTTATAGAACACATTGCCCTTTAAGATTGTGTGTAACGATCCGGCAGGGAATGGATGTCAGGTCAGAGCTTTTCAAGGGGAGAGGTGATGATCAGGACAGGTGTGCAGATTACTGATGGGATACAGGTGCAGGTGAACATGATCTCCCAACAAGCTAATTCGCCCGGCAACCAGACAGGGTGCGTTCCAGGACACCGGAAACACACTCCAGGACAGAAACACAGGCAAACACAGACTCAGGAAGCGGGATTCATGACATTGTGAGGTCTGGGGTCCGCTCATTATCCAAGATTTCACAAAATGGGACAAACACCAAAATGAGACTCTGTATTCACAATTCTGCAAAAATATCCTCTGTGTACAACGTAAAACATCAAATAATGCAAGCAGAGCAGAATTAGGCCGATAGCCGCTAATTATCAAAATCCAGATAAGAGCTGTAAAGTTCTACAACCACCTAAAAGAAGCGTTTCCCAAACCTTCCATAACAAAGCCATCACCTACAGAGAGATGAACCTGGAGAAGAGTCCCCTAAGCAAGCTGGTCCTGGGCCTCTGTCAACAAACACAAACAGACCCTACAGAGACCCAGGACAGCAACACAATTAGAACCAATTTAATCATGAGAAAACAAAAAGATAATTACTTGACACATTAGAAAGAATTAACAAAAGAACAGAGCAAACTAGAATGCTATTTGGCCCTAAACAGAGAGTACACAGCGGCAGAATACCTGACCACTGTGACTGACCCTAAACAGAGATTACACTGTGGCAGAATACCTGACCACTGTGACTGACCCAAAACAGAGAGAACACAGTGGCAGAATACCTGACCACTGTGACTGACCCTAAACAGAGAGAACACAGTGGCAGAATACCTGATCACTGTGACTGACCCTAAACAGAGAGAACACAGTGGCAGAATACCTGACCACTGTGACTGACCCTAAACAGAGAGAACACAGTGGCAGAATACCTGACCACTGTGACTGACCCTAAACAGAGAGAACACAGTGGCAGAATACCTGACCACTGTGACTGAGCTGGTCCTGGGGCTCTGTTCACAAACACAAACACACCCCACAGAGCCCCAGGACAGCAACACAATTAGACCCAACCAAATCATTAGAAAACAAAAAGATAACAAAAAGATAATTACTTGACACATTGGAAAGAATTAACAAAAAAACTGAGCAAACTAGAATGCTATTGGGCCCTAAACAGAGAGTACACAGTGGCAGAATACCTCACCACTGTGGCTGACCCAAACTTAAGGAAAGCTTTGACTATCTACAGACTCAGTGAGCATAGCCTTGCTATTGAGAAAGGCCGCCATAGACAGACCTGGCTCTCAAGAGAAGACAGGCTATTGGAAACGCTGCCCACACGCTGCAATTCCTAACCTCCTGCCAAATGTATGACCATATAAGAGACACATATTTCCTTCAGAGAGAGAGAGAGAGAGCGATAGATAGATAGATAGATAGATAGATAGATAGATAGATAGATAGATAGATAGATAGATAGATAGATAGATAGATAGTGGTAGGAGAGAGAGAGTGAGAGGAAGAGAGAGAGGGAGAGTGCAGAGAGAGGGAGAGAGAGAGAGAGAGAGAGAGAGAGAGAGAGAGAGAGAGAGAGAGAGAGAGAGAGAGAGAGAGAGAGAGAGAGAGAGAGAGAGAGACAGAATCAGCAAAAATGGGAGACTGGGGCGTCGGCAAAATAACTCCTAGTTAGTTCCTCAGTGCATGTTCAAACTCGTCAAGCTGAGGCTACAGTCAGAGTAGAGGGTCACTGGGTAATTTAACATAACGTGGCATAGGAAGAATTACAACAGATTGGATGGTTGTAAATGCAAATGGTTGGGGCTGGTGATGACAGGCTAGATCTTATTTTCAGAGCCATCTGTTTCATGTAATGTCTCATCTCTGTCAATATTAGCTAGCTTACCACCGACATGGAGGGAAGAGAGAGAGAGCGATGGAGAAGTTTAGTTACCTACCCACAGTTTTCGGCTGTCTACACTTCTCATACAAAGGTTTTCCTCTAGGATTTTGCCTGTGCTTACAGCTGTATTCCGTTTATTTTTATCCTAAAAAAACTCCCTAGTCCTTGCCCATGACAAGCATACACATAACATGACGCAGCAACCACCGTAATTGAAAATACGTAGAGGGATACTCAGTGATGTGTTGTGTTGGATTTGACCCAAACATAAGACTTTGTATTCAGGACAAAAAGTTCACTTCATTGCCACAATTGTTGCAGCATCACTTTAGTTTCTTGTTGCAAACATGATGCGTGTTTTGGAATCTTTGTTTTCTGTACAGACTTCCTTCTTTTCACTCTTTCATTTATTTTGGTATTGTGGAGCAAATACAATGCTGTTGATCCATCCTCAGTTTTCACATATCACAACTATAAACTCTGTAACTATTTTAAAGTCATGATTGGCCTCATGGTGAAATCCCTGAGCAGTTTCCTTCCTCTCCAGAAAGTAAGTTAGGAAGGTCACCTGTTACTTTGTATTATTGATACATCATCCAACGCTTAATTAATAACTTCACTATGCTCAAAAGGATATTCAGCTTCTGCTTTTTTGTATTTTTACACATCTACCAATCAATGCCATTCTTTGAGAGGCATTGGAAAATGTCCCTGGTCTTTATGGTTGATTCTGTGCTTGAAATTCACTACTCAACAGATAATTGTATGTGTGGGATACAGAGATGGGGTAGTAATTCAAAAATCATGTTAACCAGCATTGTTTAACACAGAATGAGTCAATGCAGTTTATTATGGTATTTCGTTCAGCACATTTTTGCTTTTAATTTTCTGTTCAATTCTGAAATGTTCTACAAACAAAATTCCACTTTGATATGATGGGGTATTGTGTGTAGATCAGTAACAAACATCTCAATTTTATTTATTTTAAATTCAGGCAATAACATAACCAAATGTACTTTGTAAGTGTTTGTTCTAACTTCTCCAGTTAAGTGACAATATAGAATTAATCATTTAATATGGACTTCAGGTGTCCCTGGTGTTGAGTTTCCACCAAACACATCTGTCAAGATAAGCACAATACAATGTTTATTCAGGGTGAATGGTTCTGTGGAAATTCTGATGTAAATCATTTTATGGGCGTGGGAGGAGTTTGGCTGCTATATGAAAGAGTGCTTCTCCACTCCAGAGACACATATTCCGCTGAACAAAACTTTCAGGGAACAAATGCTTACTATATTCTGAAACAGTTGCTTAATCTAGTTAAACAAATATGATATGGGTTTGTTGTCCCCTAAGATTAAATTGGGGAGGGGACTACAGATCAGTCTGTCCGTTCGTTCGGAAGTTTGTTTGTAAGTTATATTATAATATATTATTGCATACCTGTGAACAGTGCAGCCTGTCTTACAGAATATTGTTAAATGTTAATTCAATTAAATCTTTAATCTTTCAGACATTTAAAAGAAGAAACTTTGTTTGGAGAGGTGAGTTTCAGCACCAAAAACACCTCATATTCCGACGTGGTATCTATTACATTACATTCATACTCATTTACATTTACATTTAAGTCATTTAGCAGACGCTCTTATCCAGAGCGACTTACAAATTGGTGCATTCACCTTATGACATCCAGTGGAACAGTCACTTTACGATAGTGCATCTAAATCTTAAAGGGGGGGGGAGGGAAACTCATCATCAGGGATACTCATCATCATAGGGCAGGTTATCATATTCTGATGTAGCATCTATTACATTCATACTCATCATCATAGGGCAGGTTATCATATTCTGATGTAGCATCTATTCCATTCATACTCATCATCACAGGGCAGGTTATTGTCACGCCTTGGTCATAGTATTTTGTGTTTTCCTTAATTATTTGTTCAGGCCAGGGTGTGACATGGGTTTATTGTGTTGTCTTATTGGGTTTTTTGTAGGAATTGGGATTGGTGTTGATTAGGGGTGAGTCTAGTTTAGGCTTGGCTGCCTGAGGCGGTTCTCAATCAGAGTCAGGTGATTCTTGTTGTCTCTGATAGGGAACCGTATTTAGGTAGCCTGGGTTTCACTGTGTATTTTGTGGGTGATTGTTCCTGTCTCTGTGTAGTTTCACCAGATAGGCTGTAATTAGGTTTCGTTTGTTGAGATCACAGTGGGGAGAGCAAATATCGACCTCGACTACGAGAGCAAAGTGAAAGTTACCTGCATGAATGGCAGTCAGCTGGTCTTCCCATCCAATGGCGTCTACACTGGTGTGACTTACACTTCAGCGAGGGTATCCACAAAGGAGAGATAATAAGTACAGTGATAGAATTAACTAATTCTTTGTGTGCCTTTTCTGTTACTATGACCCTCTTTGAGTGATTCTAATTCAACCCAGTTGACTCAGCTCTTTCTTTCTGTCTCAACAGGTGGGTCATTCTTACAATACGGTGCCTTGTGTTCCATGACATGTTACCACATACACTACCGGTCAAAAGTTTTAGAAAACCTACTCATTCAAGGGTTTTTCTTTATTTTGACTATTTTCTACATTGCAGAATAATAGTGAAGACGTCAAAACTCTGAACTAACACATATGGACTCATGTAGTAACCCAAAAGGTGCTAAACAAAGCAAAATAGATTTTAGATTCTTCAAATAGCCACCCTTTGCCTTGATGACAGCTTTGCACACTCTTGGAAATCTCTCAACCAGCTCCATGAGGTAGTCACCTGGAATGCATTTCAATTAACAGGTGTGCCTTCTTAAAAGTTAATTTGTGGAATTGATTTCCTTCTTAATGTGTTTGAGCCAATCAGTTGTGTTGTGACAACGTAGAGGTGGTATACGGATGACAGCCCTATTTGGTAAAAGACCAAGTCCATTTTATGGAAAGAACAGCTAAAATAAGAGAAGAGAAACCAAAGTGCATCATTACTTTAAGACATGAAGGTCTGTCAATCTGGAAAATTTCAAGAACTTTGAAAGTTTCTTCAAGTGCAGTTGCATAAACCATCAAGCGCTATGATGATACTAGCTCTCATTAGGACCGCCACAGGAATGGAAGACCCATAGTTACCTTTGCTGCATGTCTAAGTTTATTAGAGTTACCAGCCTCAGAAATTGCAGCCCAAATAAAAGCTTCACATAGTTCAAGTAAAAGACATATCTCAACATCAACTTTTCATAGGAGACTATGTGAATCAGGCCTTCAGGGTCGAAATAAACCCCTACTAAAAGAGACCAATAAGAAGAAAGAGACTTGCTTGGGCCAAGAAATCTGAGCAATGGACATTAGACTGGTGGAAATGTGTCACTTGGGCTGGAGTCCAAATTTGAGTTTTTGGATCCAAACCGCTGCATCCAACCGCCGCATTGTGGACAAACGGATGAGCTCTGCATGTGTATTTCCCACCGTGAAGCATGGAGGAGGAGGGGGGTGCTTTGCGGGTGACACTGTCTGTGATTTATTTAGAATTCATGGCACAATTAACCAGCATGGCTACCACCACATTCGGCAGCAATACACCATCCCTTCTGGTTTGAGCTTAGTGGGACTATCATTTGTTTTTCAACAAGACAATGACCCAACACACCTCCAGGCTGTGTAAGGGCTATTTCACCAAGAAGAACAGTCCACCTCAACCATATGATTCCATATGTGTTACTTCATAGTGTTGGTGTCTTCACTATTATTCTACAATGTAGAAAATAGTCTAAATAAAGAAAAACCCTTGAATGAGTACTTGTTGAACCACATTCTTTGCGAAATGTTTTAATATATGATTAGACCCAAATGTACCATAAAAACTTTACCATATCAAACTTCCATTTGATATAATATTTATGCAATTCACAAATATTCACAAATATTTTTCACAAATATTTTAATTATCATTACGTTGAGTTCTCTTTCTAATCAAATTGTTTATCATGACAAATATATTATTTAATATCAGAATCTGCCAATGTGTTTGTCAGCACACACACACACACACACACACACACACACACACACACACACACACACACACACACACACACACACACACACACACACACACACACACACACACACACACACACACACTCTCATGAACATCACAACTGCTGCTAACATAATATTATGATTGCTAAATTCTGCACAATTTAAACACTTGCCCCAATACCCCCTTCCCCCAAATAAGTTTAAATATTGGACTGTAAATTGTGCACCATCTCAGCTGCATATCAGTTTGAATTTAAGAGCATATTCTAGTAACTATCTGGCGGCAGGTAGCCTTGTGGTTAAAGCGTTGGGCCAGTAACCGAAAGGTTGCTAGATTGAATCCCCGAGCTGACAAGGTAAAAATCTGTCATTCTGCCCGTCAGTCCCTAGGCTGTCATTCTAAATAAGAATGTGTTCTCAGCTGACAACTTGCCTAGTTAAACAAAGGTTAAAACCATTTGAAGAAGAGAGAAAACGTTTGACCTCTGTCATTGCCAACAAAGAGTATATTAAAAAGTATTCAGATAAACTTTTGTTATTGACCAAATAATTATTTTCCACCAAAATTTGAAAATAAATTCATAAAAAATGTGTTTATTCACTTATTACTAAAGGAGCAAGCTCACGACATGCACACAGAGTGAACAGAGTGAAAGCTCTGCAACAACGAGGCTCGTCAACACAACACTCTTGACTGTTGGGTTGAGAGCCCAGACACAAAGAGTACCAACATATTTTGTACGGCAAAGATACACACCCCCCTTAGTCTACAGGACAAACAACAGATGTGTGGAATGGGTCACAAGGTGAGACTTGATAAATGAGATAGGAGTATCCCCAAGCCAGATATAATTTGTTTTGTAATAGGTAAAGACAAGTATTAACATATGAAGACAATGTTCCCTCCTGTCCTCTTCTCTTTCTGGTATTCTGCATAGCAACAGGGACATGTGCTAGACAAGCCTGACTTCTCTCCTCTCTGGGCCCCAGGTGACTGAGGCCCAAATGAGGGAGGAAGTGCAACTGCCAACACCAGAGTCCAAAGGGATACATTCTAATAACAGGAGTTCAATAATTTAAGCATGATATGTAGATAAGACATCTTAATTATCTATGTTACCGAGCTAATTCTGATTCTTCAGCCACATATCAATAATCTGATTAAACAACATTACACGGTGAAGCTTGTGCTGGGGACAATAAAATGTCACTCTAAAATGTGCAGTTTTGTCACAGGAACACAATGCCATAAATGTCTCAAGTTGAGGGAGAGTGCAATTGGCATGCTTAATGCCGGAAATGTCCACGAGAGCTGTAGCCAGGGAATGTAATGTTCATGTATGGGTCATTTTAGAGAATTTAGAGAATTTTCCACGATGTCCAACCAGCCTCACAACTGCAGACCACGTGTGGGAAATTCAATTGAATTGACATGATGTGGAAAGGCACACACCTGTCTATATAAGGTCCCACAGTTGACAGTGCATTTGTCACACACTGACCTTAGAGATCCTTTTTATGTCTCTAGTTTGGTTTGGTCAGGGCATGAGTTGGGGTGGGTATTCTATGTTCTGCATGTCTATGTTTTGGCCGGGTAGGGTTCTCAATCAGGGACATCTGTCTATCGTTGTCTCTGATTGAGAACCATACTTAGGCTGCCTTTTCCCACCTGTTTTTGTGGGAAGTTGACTTTGTTTAGGGCACATAGCCTTTAGCTTCACGGTTTGTTTTTGTAGTGTTCATTGTTTTGTTCGGCGTCATTTTTTAAAATAATAGACAATGTACGCTTACCACGCTGCAGCTTGGTCCTCTTCTTTTAATGGCCGTGAGAGCATGTCAGAGCAAAAACAAGCCATGAGTTTTAAAAAAAAATCTGACACAGAGGTAGCATTATGGAAAAGTCTCTTTAATTCTGTGAATAACATTTGTATCTTTTATCGATGTTTATTATGAGTATTTCTGGGATTTCTGTTGCTATCTGCAAGATCATCGGATGTTTTGGAATCAAAACATTACTGCACATAACGCGCCAATGTAAACTGAGATTTTTGGATATAAATATGCACATTATCGAACAAAACATACATGTATTGTGTAACATGATGTCCTATGAGTGTCATCTGATGAAGATCATCAAAGGTTAGTGATTCATTTTATGTATAATTCTGCTTTTTGTGACTCCTATCTTTGGCTGGAAAATAGCTGTTTTTTTATACTTGGCTCTGAACTAACTCTGAACTAACAAAATTATATGTTGTGCTTTCGCTGTAAAGCCTTTTTGAAATCGGACACGGTGGGTAGATTAACAAGATGTTTATCTTTCATTTTCTGTATTGGACTTGTTAATGTGTGAAAGTCACATATTTCAAAAAAATATGTTTGAATTTCCCGTGCTGCCTCTTCAGCGGAATGTTGTCGAGGGGTTCCGCTAGCTGAACGCCTGCGCTAGAAAGGTAGTAGCAGTAGTAGAATAACAATAGCAAGATTATATACAGGGGGGTACTGGTACAGTCAATGAGCGGGGACACCGGTTAGTCAAGGTAATTGAGGTAATATGTACATGTAGGAAGAGCTACTGTTATGCAGGTGAATGAGGACCCAAAAGCGACTTGGCGAAAACAGAGTCTTTAATCCAGTAAAGTAAAATACAATCAAAAAACACAATATCCACTCGTAATGACGAGGATAGACTGGAGACTCGATCTTGAACTGCAGGTTGCCTCGGGAAGGCACTTGAACTTAGCAGACTCAGACACCTGCTCACCACGCAGCATCTGAGGGAAACACGACACGACTGGGCGATACACAAACACAGCACGGTGAACAATAGATACAAGGATCCGACAGGACAGGAACGGAAAACAAGGGAAGAAATAGGGACTCTAATCAGGGAAAAGGATCGGGAACAGGTGTGGGAAGACTAAATGAATGAGTTAGGAGAATGAGGAACAGCTGGGAGCAGGAACGGAACGACAGAGAGAGGAGAGAGAGGGAGGGGGAGAGAGAGGGATAGAAAAAGGGAACGAACCTAATAAGACCAGCAGGGGGAAACGAACAGAAGGGAAAGCATAATGACAAGACAATATATGACAAAACATGACAGTACCCCCCCCACTCACCGAGCGCCTCCTGGCGCTCTCGAGGAGGAACACTGGCGGCAACGGAGGAAATCATAGATCAAACGGTCCAGCACGTCCCGAGAAAGAACCCAACTCCTCTCCTCAGGACCGTAACGAAAAAAACGATAAAAAGGGAAACTAGGGTACTACTCTAAAAAAAAAATGAGACACGGGTAGAGAACTGAAAACTTTAGAGCAAACAGGACCAAACAGGCCAGGAGAGTAACAACTAGGGACAGACTGAGACACAGCAAGGGCAGGAACAAGAACAGGAGAGATGCGATGGCAGGGAACAGACTGAGACCCAGCAAGACCAGGAGCAGAAGCAGAAAAATACGCACAAGGGTGGACCCCATCGTCAGTATCGGAGCGCTGGGACAGAATGGCTCCCACGCCCACCCCCGACGCGTCAACCTCAACAATAAACTGTTTAGTGACGTCAGGTGCAACAAGGATAGGAGCGGAAGCAAAACGCTTCTTAAAGAGATCAGAACAACAATCATACGACCGGTGAGGAGGAAGGGAGTTGGTTCTGGACCGACTGAAGACCGTGCGCAGACCATGATATTCCTCCGGCACTCCTGTCAAATCACCAGGTTCCTCCTGAGAAGAGGGGACAGAACAAACAGGAGAAATAGCAGACATTAAACACTTCACATGACAAGAAACGCTCCAGGAAAGGACAGAACCACTAGACCAATCAAAAGAAGGATTATGACACACTAGCCAGGGATGACCCAAAACAACAGGTGTAAAAGGTGAACAAAAAATCAAAAAAGAAATGGTCTCACTATGGTTACCAGATACAGTGAGGGTTAAAGGTAGTGTTTCATATAATATACTGGGGAGAGGACTACCATCCAAGGCAAACATGACCGTGGGCTCCCTAACTGTCTGAGAGGAATGTCATGTTCCCGCGCCCAGGCTTCGTCCATAAAACAGCCCTCTGCCCCAGAGTCTATTAATGCACTGCAGGAAGCTGCCGATCCGGTCCAGCGTAGATGGACCGGTAAAGTAGTACATGTACTTGACGGAGAGGACCGTCTAGTAGCGCTTATCAGTCGCCCTCCGCTTACTGATGAGCTCTGGCCTTTAACTGGACATGAAATGACAAAATGACCAGCGGAACCGCAATAGAGACAGAGGCGGTTGGTGATTCTCCGTTCCCTCTCCTTAGTCGAGATGCGAATACCCCCAGCTGCATGGGCTCAACACCTGAGTCAGTGGGGAAAGACGGTAGTGTCGGAGAGAGGGGAGACACAGTTAACGCGAGCTCTCTTCTATGAGCTCGGTGACGAAGATCTACCCGTCGTTCAATGCGAATAGCGAGTTCAATCAAAGAATCCACGCTGGATGGAACCTCCCGAGAGAGAATCTCATCCTTAACCTTAGCGTGGAGTCCCTCCAGAAAACGAGCGAGCAACGCCTGCTCGTTCCAGTTACTGGAGGCAGCAAGAGTGCGAAACTCTATAGAGTAATCCGTTATGGATCGATTACCTTGACATAGGGAAGACAGGGACCAGGAAGCTTCTTTCCCAAAAACTGAGCGATCAAAAACCCTTATCATCTCCTCTTTAAAGTTCAGATAATTGTTAGTACACTCAGCGCTTGCCTCCCAGATAGCTGTGCCCCACTGCCGAGCCCGACCAGTAAGGAGTGATATGACGTAGGCAATCCGAGCTCTCTCTCTTGAGTATGTGTTGGGTTGGAGAGAGAACACGATATCACACTGGGTGAGAAAGGAGCGGCACTCAGTGGGCTGCCCAGAATAACAAGGTGGGTTATTAACCCTAGGTTCCGGAGGCTCGGAAGAACCGGAAGTAGCTGGTGACACGAGACGAAGACTCTGATACTGTCTTGAGAGGTCGGAGACCTGAGCGGCCAGGGTCTCAACGGCATGCCGAGCGGCAGACAATTCCTGCTCGTGTCTGCCGAGCATCGCTCCCTGGAACTCGAGAGTAGAGTAGAGAGAATCCATAGTCGCTGGGTCCATTCCTTGGTCGGATCCTTCTGTTATGCAGGTGAATGAGGACCCAAAAGCGACTTGGCGAAAACAGAGTCTTTAATCCAGTAAAGTAAAATACAATCAAAAAACACAATATCCACTCGTAATGACGAGGATAGACTGGAGACTCGATCTTGAACTGCAGGTTGCCTCGGGAAGGCACTTGAACTTAGCAGACTCAGACACCTGCTCACCACGCAGCATCTGAGGGAAACACGACACGACTGGGCGATACACAAACACAGCACGGTGAACAATAGATACAAGGATCCGACAGGACAGGAACGGAAAACAAGGGAAGAAATAGGGACTCTAATCAGGGAAAAGGATCGGGAACAGGTGTGGGAAGACTAAATGAATGAGTTAGGAGAATGAGGAACAGCTGGGAGCAGGAACGGAACGACAGAGAGAGGAGAGAGAGGGAGGGGGAGAGAGAGGGATAGAAAAAGGGAACGAACCTAATAAGACCAGCAGGGGGAAACGAACAGAAGGGAAAGCATAATGACAAGACAATATATGACAAAACATGACAGCTACATTTTCCACCTAATATTTGGGATGTCTCGTGAGCAAATTTCACAGACCTAGTTCAACCACTGCATAAAGTTTGGGCTGCTTTTTTTTAAAGTCACCAAACCCCTAAAAATGTATTTCCTTGAACAGAATTTCATGTTCTACTGTGTCAAAAGCCTTATAAAAATCAACAAACATAAAACTATCATGGAGAATGAGGTCATTATTTTCAATCACATCTAAGATAATCTAATGTTGTTACTAATGTGTCGACCATGTATAAAGCCAGATTGTTCTGCATAGATTATATGATTTAAGTTTTGTTTCAACCTCTTAGCAAATACATGTGCAAAACTTTCCATCATTATTCAACAGGCTAATGGGCCTAGAGTTGTCTATATCAAGACTATCCTTATTAGGTTTGGGAATCAAAGTAATTACACCTTAGTTTAAGGAAGCCCGTAACGCCCCTTTTTCTATTGATTGTTGGAACATAGCAAGAATGAAAGGAATCAATCATTGAATGTTTTATAGAACTTGCTTGTTAACCTCTTAAGTCGACCCTATACTTTTTCGAACATTCTGTTAAAAATCGCGCAACATTTCAGTGCCCTGCTACTCGTGCCAGGAATATAGTATATGCATATGATTAGTATGTGTGGATAGAAAACACTCAGACGTTTATAAAACTGGTTAAATCACGGCTGTGACTATAACAGAATGTGCGTTTCATCGAAAAGCGCAGGAAAATCTGATCACTGAAAATTGGAAAATATATCAATGCGCCACTTGCATGTATGGGAAAGCAAATTACCTGGAGCCGAGATTGCAATTCCTACAGCTTCCACACGATGTCACAGTCTTGTAATTTGCCTAGGCTTTGTTTCTTGGTCAAACGAAGAAGAGACAACCCATTTCTTCAGGTCTCGGACCAGATATTTTGGTTGAGATTTACCCGGACATTATTTCCAGACGTACCCCTATAGAATATACATCGCCTCGTGATCAATTTGATCGCTTATTAACGTTTACTAATAACTAAAGTTGCATTACAAAAGTATTTCGAAGTGTTTTGTGAAAGTTTATCGTCGACTTTTTTAATTTAAAAAAATGACGTTACGTTATAAGACGCTATTTTTTATTTTTTTATCACAGTCTTCATAGATCGATATCTAGGCTATATATGGACCGATTTAATCAGGAAAAAAAACAATAGTGATTATGGGACATCTAGGAATGTTTTATATTTTATTTGTGCGGTTTGTGTAGCGCCGACTATGCTAATTATTTTGTTTAAGTCCCCTGCGGGTCTTTTGGGGTGTTACATGCTATCAGATAATAGCTTCTCATGCTTTTGCCGAAAAGCATTTTAAAAATCTGACTTGTTGCCTGTATTCACAGCAAGTGTAGCTTTAATTCAATACCCTGCATGTGTATATTAATGAACGTTTGAGTTTTAACTAGTACTATTAGCATTTAGCGTAGCGCATTTGCATTTCCAGATGTCTAGATGGGACGCCTGCGTGTCAGGTAGGAGCAAGAGGTTAATCCATAATGTCCACGGGATCTATTGTCCTTAAGGCTTTTAATACAATATTTTATCTAAATTTCAGATTACTCATCACAAAAATCCCTGAAATCATTATCTATCTTCTTAGCAATGTTTGCTACATTGTCTAAGAAAGAATCCATATTGGAAGTTGACTGGGCTGATGTATACAGATTTTTATAAAAAACTGGGCAACATTCTGAGAGATTACTTTTGTATTTTCATTGGGAGTATTATTGATCATTAATTTACATGCAGAAGTCATTTCGCCTGCCCTTTTTTCAAAATGAAATAAATATTTCGTATTTTTCTCTCCCTCTTCCATACAATTTCATCTTGATCAAGGCTACCAACATGTCAAAGGATATATAATTGAAATCCTCAGGTTGTTTTTTAACCTAAATAATCAATAATATTTCAACAGGACAATAACGTCATCAATATAAAAGGTAAACAAGAAAGGGACTCTCTCGGTCGCCGCATGAAAAAGCTCGATGACACTTTAGCGTCCATTCATTCAGACTGCTCTTTCTTCCTCATTTTTCAGAATACAAGCCTGAAACAATTTCTAACGACTGTTGACATCTAGTGGAAGGCATAGGAACTGCAATTTGAGTCCTAAGTCAATGGATACTGTAATGGAATTCAATAGAAAACTACAACAACAAAAAATAATACTTCCTGAATCAGTTCTGTTATACTCACAGACACTATCTGTTATACTAACAGACACAGTTTTGGAAACTTTAGAGTGTTTTCTATCCAAATCTACCAGTTATATGCATATCATATCTTCTGGGCCCGAGAAGCAGGAAGTTTAATTTGGGCATGCTTTTCATCCAAAATTCCGAATGCTGCCCCCAACCTAGATAAGTTAAAGTGTGTTTCAGAGGTTGGAGAAAGCATCTTTAACCCTCAATTTGGCCAAGTGAGTTTGGGAAGGCTACTGTGACTTACTTAGGGAAACAGGTAGGACGAGGCCCAGTAACTGGCAAAGTGGAAGCACTCACCGCCAGTTTTCCTGGGGATGGTAGGGTACTATCATACGTTCTATAAGCAACAGTAGGAACTCCCCTTACATCTCTGCTCAGTCACAACTCCCAGGAATGTAACTATGCTTTTGAGTTTAGCCCTGCTGGCATACATATACCCGGTTTGCTTTCTGTGGAGAGGGGCTTTAACTTCTGCCTGCAGACATAACTGGTAATAAATCCCAAATAATGAAGTTGATATAGTTCATCACGGTAGTCATAGAAGCTGGATCTTCTCTCAGAACAATTTTAAATACTGATAGCTGACAGTGTGTAATGACAATTTCACAAAATTATTCATTCTTACCTAATGCATCTTTAACATGGAAGCAATCCCATACTTTTTCTGTCATCCTTGCCCATTCCCAGAGAATGCAATCATATCCATCTTTGAAACTAAGGCCTGCAATCCCAAGTGTTTTCACATGCAATCCCATACCTCTTTTCTGTGGACGCAATCACATGGCATGCCCTGCAATGATCCTGAGTCATGTGTTCAGGGGAGTGAGTGGCTAAACACACTCTGGTTTGCTTTCTGCTTCTGCCTGCAGACTCTGCCCAAATAATATCATGTAGTAATGTCTTCAGAACAATTTTAAATACTGATAGCTGACAGTGTGGACAATTTCAAACATTCTTACCTAATGTTTTAACATGGAAGCTTACTTTAATTAGCCATCTTTGAAACTAAGGCTCTGCTGATCCTGAGTCATGTGTTCAGGTGAGTGGCTAAACACAGGTTTCTCTAGCTAGCTCTGCTTGTCCTGTGTAATATGTGTTCAGGTGAGTGACTAAACACAGGTTTCTCTAGCTAGCTCTGCTGATCCTGAGTCATGTGTTCAGGTGAGTGGCTAAACACAGGTTTCTCTAGCTAGCTCTGCTGATCCTGTGTAATATGTGTTCAGGTGAGTGACTAAACACAGGTCTCTCTAGCTAGCTCTGCTGATCCTGAGTCATGTGTTCAGGTGAGTGACTAAACACATGTTTCTCTACCTAGCTCTGCTGATCCTGTGTAATATGTGTTCAGGTGAGTGACTAAACACAGGTTTCTCTAGCTAGCTCTGCTGATCCTGAGTCATGTGTTCAGGTGAGTAACTAAACACAGGTTTCTCTAGCTAGCTCTGCTGATCCTGTGTAATATGTCTTCAGGTTAGTGACTAAACACAGTTTTCTCTAGCTAGCTCTGCTGATCCTTTGTAATATGTGTTCAGGTCAGTTTTAACTGGACAGGTACTTTAAAAGTTAGACAGATCCTGTTCTATATTAGACAGTGTCATAATATATTAATGCATACCTGTGAATACTGCAGACTGTGTTAATGAATATTGTTTTATATTAATACAATTCAGTCTTTATTCTTTCAGATATTTCAGAGGCAACTTTGTTTGGAGAGATTAGTTCCAGCACCTTAAACAACTCATATTCTGATGTAGCATCTGTATCATTATTCATGATAATTTGTAATTATAACAATATCAGAATTAATTTTAGAATTGATTTCACAATATATTAATGCATACCTGTTAATACTGCAGCCTATGTTAATGAATAGTGTTATATATTGTTATATACATATTAATGAATATTGACGTGCTCACTTACACAACAATATGATTCATTACACATAATTCACCAAGTTGATCAGGAAGAAACAGCAGGAGGTAGAGTGGGGAGGTGCTGGGAGTAGGAGAGGGACTCCATGGTGTTGATCAGGAGAAACAGTAGGAGGTAGAGTGGGAGGTGCTGGGAGTAGGAGAGGGACTCCATGGTGTTGATCAGGAGAAACAGCAGGAGGTAGAGTGGGGAGGTGCTGGGAGTAGGAGAGGGACTCCATGGTGTTGATCAGGAGAAACAGCAGGAGGTAGAGTGGGGAGGTGCTGGGAGTAGGAGAGGGACTCCATGGTGTTGATCAGGAGAAACAGCAGGAGGTAGAGTGGGGAGGTGCTGGGAGTAGGAGAGGGACTCCATGGTGTTGATCAGGAAGAAACAGCAGGAGGTAGATTGGGAGGTGCTGGGAGAAGGAGAGGGACTCCATGGTGTTGAAGAGGGGAGAGGTGCTGGGAGTAGGAGAGGGACTCCATGGTGTTGAAGAGGGGAGAGGTGCTGGGAGTAGGAGAGGGACTCCATGGTGTTGAAGAGGGGAGAGGTGCTGGGAGTAGGAGAGGGACTCCATGGTGTTGAAGAGGGGAGAGGTGCTGGGAGTAGGAGAGGGACTCCATGGTGTTGAAGAGGGGAGAGGTGCTGGGAGTAGGAGAGGGACTCCATGGTGTTGAAGAGGGGAGAGGTGCTGGGAGTAGGAGAGGGACTCCATGGTGTTGAAGAGGGGAGAGGTGCTGGGAGTAGGAGAGGGACTCCATGGTGTTGAAGAGGGGAGAGGTGCTGGGAGTAGGAGAGAGACTCCATGGTGTTGAAGAGGGGAGAGGTGCTGGGAGTAGGAGAGGGACTCCATGGCTTTGAATGTCTGAATCAGAGCTCCTTTGATTTGGAGGCTTCATAAATTGATCCGTACAAATTTGTACTTCAGATTACGTGACGCACACACATGGCAACCACACTGCAGACGATCGGTGGTGGAGGAGGCTGTTCATTTGAATTCCACGGCATGAACAACGGTGCCACCCTCAAGAAGATTGGAGTGGCGGTGGAAGCCTGGCGGGTCAAAGCTGTGTGGGAGGAGCTAGTTGACAGGCACGTTGCGACCTTTGGAGATGCGAACACTTTCAATGAGTTTTAGTTCAACCTCGGCGAGCGCATCACCAAGCTGTCTCTGTGGGGTAACGGCGCTGGCACACGTCTGGGTACCATCAAGGTCACGACGAGTAAGAATCGGCAGTTCTTTGAAAAAATGATCAGCTGGCCACTGAAGTACTGAAGACTACACCGTAGATGTGGGGTCTGGATTCTACCTGGGGCTGGAGGGCAGGTCTGGCTCGGACATTGACTGCATGGGCTTACTCTTCATCAACACCATCAAGTCGTCCGTGCTGACCGACATGGAGTAGGGAGGAGGTAGTGGTGAAGAGAGGGAGGGAGGGAGGGAGGGAGGGAGGGAGGGAGGGAGGGAGGGAGGGAGGGAGGGAGGGAGGGAGGGAGGGAGGGAGGGAGGGAGGGAGGGAGGGAGGGAGGGAGGGGAGGAGGTAGAGGTGGAGAGAGGGAGGGCTGATGCTCTAACATTAAGGGGGCTGTCCACTTTATAACATGTAATCCAATATGAGGGTTGACCTTCATCAGGGATCTCATTTCTAGGACAGTCACACACACATACAGACACATTAGTTACTATTGCTGGCTTACTAAAAATCAATTGAATAGTTCTTAAATTGTCTTTGTCTTGTCTGAACAATTTTTATCTTGTGTCTGTGTGTGTGTTGATCTCATTTCTAGGACAGTCATGTTTAATTGGTTTAATTGGCCTTGGTCAGTAAAATAGCAACAGCACCTTTTTATTTGTATTTTTTAAAACCTTTACACATAAGCAGCAGGCCAAGATAGGACACACGTTATTATTGATGGCTTTCTAAAACATGATTTATCAGTTCCTCACTGATGATTAGTTCTTAAATTGTCTTTGTCTTGTTTGAACAACTTGTATCTTTGTGTGTTGATTTTAGGTGACCCCAGAATATGTGAAATCCGTGTCTCACCAGAACGACACCTCCTTGGTTCAAGAAGAGTCCATTTCATACTGCAAGACCCTGACCAAGACTTCCTCCTGGTCTGTCAGCAACAAAATAGAATTCACCTTGAGTGTGTCGGTCAACGTGGGGATCGAGATGTCATCAGGGTTCAGCTTGACCGTGGGAGTGGAGCAGTCCACCAGCCTGCAGACGACAGAGACCATAACAGAGAGAGACCATAACAGAATTGGATACTATCAAAGTGAAGATCCCTCCAGGGACGACCATGGATGTTGAGATCACAATGGGGAAAGCAAATTCGGTCAGCTGAGGGGTTATAAACTGTGGTTAGACTCATGTGAAAATCCATGTTTGTGTGTATGTATGTGCGTAGTTTAGAAATTATATAAGAAGGACTGTAATTGTGAAAACTTTGGAGCTCTCGCAAATAAATTGGGACCTGATCAATTGTGAACTGGGAATTCTGTCGGTTTTATTTAAGACCAGAACTTTATAACCTCTGGGTATCAGACAGATACAGATAATTGGAGTTTATGAACACTGAATAAATAATTACTTGACATATCTCCAGTTAAATTTCAATTTCTATTGGCTATACTATTCACAAATATTGTCGTTACGTTGATCTCTTTCTAACAAATGGTTTATTATGATAATATATAATATAATATATATAATATAATATAATATATATCACCATGTAAAGTGTTGGTACCACTGCATCACCTGGGGGAATACACTGAACAATAATATATATCACCATGTAAAGTGTTCGTCCCACTGCAGCACCTGGGGGAATATACTGAACAATAATATGTATCACCATGTAAAGTGTTGGTCCCACTGCATCACCTGGGGGAATACACTGAACACTGTCGCTGTTATGCATTTTCTCTTTGCCAAGATAATCCATCCACCTGACAGGTGTGACATATCAAGAAGCTCATTAAACAGTATGATCATTACACAGGTGAACCTTGTGCTGGGGACAATAAATGGCCACTCGAAAATGTGCAGTTTTGTCACAGAATACAATGCCACAGATATATGATGTTGAGGAAGAGTGCCGTTGGCATGCTGAACGCAGGTATTTTCACAACTGCAAACCATGTCTATGGTGTCATGTGGGCACGGGGTTTGTTGATGTCAATATTGTGAACAGAGTTCCCCATGGTGGCGGTGTGATTATGTCATGGGCAGGCATAAACTAGGGACAACAAGTTCAATTGCACTTCATTGATGGCAATTTGAATGCACAGGGATAAAGTGATGAGATCCTGAGGCCCATTAAAGTGTTGGCCGTGCCATTCATCCGCCTGCATCAACTCACGTTTCAGCATTCGGGCTCCCAAGTGGAGCAGCTTTCTAGGACACTGCAGCTCAGTGCAAGAGGTGTGGCTACAGTCCCTGGTTCGAATCCAGGCTGTATCACATCCGGCCCTGATTGGGAGTCCTATAGGGTGGCGCACAATTACTCCAGCATCGTCCGGGTTAGGCCGTCATTGTAAGTAATTGTAAGTAAGAATTTAACTGTTCTTAACTGCCTAGTAACATAAAGATTAAATAAAAAATAAATACAAATATGATAATCCACGGCCTCATGTCGCAATGAAATGTACACAATTCCTGGCATCTGAAAATGTCCCTGTTCTTCCATGGCCTTACACCTGTTTGGTGTGCTCTGGATTGACATGTACGACAGCGTGTTCCAGCCAATATCCATTAACTTCGCATAGCCATTGAAGAGTGGGAAAACATTCTACAGGTCACAATCAACAGCCTGATCAACTCTATGTGAAGGAGATACGTCACACTACATGAGGCAAATGGTGGTCACACCAGATACTGACTGGTTGTCTGATCCACTCCCCTTCCTTTTTCATTATGTGTCTTTGACCAACAGATGCATATCTGTATTCCCAGTCAAGTGAAATCTATAGATTTGCCTTTTCCTACCTTTGTTATGTTGCAGCTGTAATGAATACTCAGGGAGAAAAAGGTGTAGATTCACGCGTAGAGTGTGGCAGTTGTTTATTTCGCCTTCGCAGAAGGCAGGAATCGTGGTCGCAGGCAATGATGATACACAGGTAGGCAAACAGGCAAGTGAATCAAAACTAGGATTGAAGGCTATAACAAGTTCTGACAAACGAGCTAGGAAAAGGCTTAGTAGAGTCAAAACGAACAATTCCTCACACAGGCACAAACAGAATGAACTGAACTAAATAAGGCGGTGATGAGACCAGGTCAGTAACGAACACAGTTGGAATCAATGAACAAAAAATGAAAGACAGGGCTACGTTCAAGAATACAATGGCTTCTTAAATGGAAGAAGTTTGGAACCACCAAGACTCTACCAAGAGCTGGTCACCAGGCCAAACTGAGCAATCAGGAGAGAAGGGCCTTGGTCAGAGAGGTGACAAGATTCTCTGGTCTGATGAAACCAAGATTCAACTCTTTGGCCTGAATGTCAAGCGTCACGTCTGGAGCAAACCTGGCACCATCCGTACGGTGAAGCATGGTGGTGACAGCATCATGCTGTGGGAATATTTTTCAGCGGCAAGGACTCGGAGACTAGTCAGGATCGAGGGAAAGATGAACATAGCAAAGTACAGAGAGATCCTTGATGAAAACCCGCTTGAGGACGCTCAGGAACTCAGACTTGGTCAAAGGTTCACACTCCAAAAGTACAACAACCCTAAGCACACAGCCAAGACAACGATTGAGTAGCTTTGGGACAAGGCTCTGAATGTCCTTGAGTTGCCCAGCCAGAACCTGGTCTTGAATCTGATCGAACATCTCTGAAGAGACCTGAAAATAGTTGTGTAGCGACTCTCCACATCCAACCTGACAGAGCTTGAGAAGAATGGGAGAAACTCCCCAAATGCATGAGTGTCAAGCTAGTAGCAAGAATATTCGAGGCTGTAATCGCCGCCAAAGGTGCTTCAACAAAGTACTGAGTAAAGGGTCTGGATACTTATGTAAATGTGATATTTCAGTTTTTTATAACATTTGCCAAAATTTCTAAAAAGCTATTTTTGCTTTGTCATTATGTGGTATTGTTTGTAAAAAAAAGATGTAATCCATTATAGAATAATTTAGAATAAGGCTGTAATGTAACGTGAAAAAGTCAATGGGTCTGAATACTTTCCGAATGCACGGTATCTTATCTATTGTGTGTGTGAAATGTAACACATACACTGAGTGCACAAAACATTAAGAACACCTGCTTTTTCCGTGACACTTACCAGGTGAATCCAGGTGAAAGCTATGATCCCTTATTTATGTCAATTATTAAATCCACTTCAATCAGTGTGGATGAAGGGGAGACAGGCTAAATAAGGATTTTTCAGCCCTGAAACAGTTAAGACATGGATTTTGTATGTGTGCCATTCAGAGGGTGAATGGGCAAGACAAAAGATTTAAGTGCATTTGACCAGGGTATGGTAGTAGGTGCCAGGCACACCGGTATGTGTCAAGAATTGCAACACTGCTGGGTTTTTCATGCTCAACAGTTTCCTGTGTGTGTCAAGAATGGTCCACCATCCAAACGACATTGAACCATCTTGACACAACTGTGGGAACATTAGTCAACATTAGCCAGCAACCCTATGGAACGCTTTTGACACCTTGTGTTCTGATTTACAACTGCGACCTGGCCAAGATAAAGCAAAGCAGTGCGACAAAAACAACAACAGAGTTACACATGGGATAAACACATGTACAGTCAATAACACAATAGAAAAATCTATGTAGAGTGTGTGCAAACGGAGTAAGGTTAATAGGCCACAGTGGCGACATTTTGGAAATTAAACGTTGGGAGTTAAAGATGTGTAGATGATGATGTGCAAGCAGAGATACTGGGGTGCAAAAGAGCAAACAAAATGACAGTTTGGGGATGAGGTAGTTGGGTGTGCTATTTACAGATGGGCTGTGTACAGGTACAGTGATTGGTAAGCTGCTCTGACAGCTGATGCTTAAAGTTAGCGAGTGGGATATAAGTATCCCGTTTCAGTAATTTTTGCAATTTGTTCCAGTCATTGGCAGCAGAGAACATGAAGGAAATGGGGTAAAAAGAGGTGTTGGCTTTGGGGATGACCAGTGAAATATACCTGCTGGAGCACGTGCTATGGGTGGGTGGGTGTTGCTATGGTGACCAGTGAGCTGTGAAAAGGCGGGGCTTTACCTAGCAAAGACTTATAGATGATCTAGAGCCAGTGGGTTTGGCGACGAATATGTAGCGAGGACCAGCCAACGAGAGCATACAGGACGCATACAGGTGGGTAGTATAAGGGGCTTTGGTGACAAAACGGATGACACTGTGATAGACTACATCCAAATAGCTGAGTAGAGTGTCAGAGGTTATTTTGTAAATGACACCGCAGAAGTCAAGGATTGGTCAGTTTTATGAGGGTATGTTTGGCAGCATGAGTGAAGGAGACTTTGTTGCGTTGTAGGAACCCGATTCTACCTTTCATTTTGGATTGGAGATGTTTAATGTGAGTCTGGAATAAGAGTTAACAATCTAACCCGACACCTAGGTATTTGAGGGAAGCGATCGGTTGAAGAGCATGCATTTAGTTTTACTTGCATTTAAAAGCAGTTGGAGGCCACGGAAAGAGAGTTGTATGGCGTTGAAGCTCGTCTGGAGGTTAGTTAACACAGTGTCCAAAGAAGGGCCAGAAGTATACAGAATGGTGTCGTCTGTGTAGAGGTGGATCAGAGAATCACCAGCAGCAAGAGCGATATCATTGATGTATACAGAGAACAGATTCAGCCCGAGAATTGAACCCTGTGGCACCGCAGTAGAAATTGCCAAGGGTCCGGACAACAGGCTCTCCGATTTGACACACTGAACTCTGTCTGAGGAGTAGTTGGTGAACTAGGCGAGGCAGTCATTTCAGAAACCAAGGCTATTGAGTCTGACGCGACGAATGTGGTGACTGACAGTGTGGAAAGCCTTGGCCGGGTCGTTGAATACAGCTGCACAGTTTTGTCTCTTCTCGATGGCGGTTATGATTTCATTTAGGACCTTGAGCGTGGCTGAGATGCACCCATGACCACCTCAGAAATCAGATAGCATAGCGGAGAAGGTACGGTGGGATTCGAAATGGTCAGTGATCTGTTTGTTAACTTGGCTTTCGAAGACCTTAGAAAGGCAGGGTAGGATATATATAGGTCTGTAACAGTTTGGGTCTAGAGTGTCACACCCTTTGAAGAGGGGGATGACCGCAGCTGCTTTCCAATCTTTGGGAATCTCAGACGATACAAAAGAGAGGTTGAAGAGGCTAGTAAATAGGTGTTGCAACAATTGTGGCGGATAATTTTAGAAAGAGAGGGTCCACATTGTCTAGCCTGACTGATTTGTAAGGAACTTTTCAATTGTACTTGTTTGGTGAGTTTCTATTTATTAAAACATATGGAACTCTACTCACGCTGCGCCTTGGTCCATTCCTTATGACGAACGTGACAACAGTGTCCCAGAACTTTTTGGAGTTTGTGCTGCAGGATGCAAATTTCTGTTTGAAAAAGCTAGCCTTTGCTTTCCTAACTGCCTGTGTGTATTGGTTCCTAACTTCCCTGAAAAGTTCCACATCGCGGGGGCTATTTGATGCTAATGCAGTACACCACATGATGTTTTTGTGCTGGTCAAGGGCAGTCAGGTCTGGAGTACCTGTTCCTGGTTCTACATTTTTTTGAATGGGGAATGCTTATTTAAGATGGTGAGGAAAGCACTTTAAAAAGCAACCAGGCATCCTCTACTGAAAGAATGAGGTCAATATCCTTCCAGGATACCCGAGCCAGGTCAATTAGAAAGGCCTGCTCGCTGAAGTGTTTTAGGGAGCATTTGACAGTGATGATTGGTGATCATTTGACCGCAGACCCATTACAGACACAGACAATGATCACTGAGTTCCCTGTTGAAGACATCAGAGGTGTATTTGGCAGGTTGGTTAAGATGATATCTTTGAGATTGCTCGTGTTTACAGAGTTGTGGTTGTACCTGGTAGGTTCATTGATAATTTGTGTGAGATTGACGGCATCTAGCTTAGATTGTAGGATAGCCAGAGTGTTAAGGACAAATTCTTATTTTCAATGAACAGCCTAGGAAGAATGGGTTAACTTCCTTGTTCAGGAGCAGAACAACAGATTTGTACCTTGTCAGCTTGGGGATTCAAACTTGCAACCTTCCGGTTACTAGTCCATCACTCTATCCACTAGGCTACCCTGCATAACTGTGCCTTAATATCAAAATATATCACTGACAGTGTCAACAACAAAGAACCTGTCACGAATCCCCCCGAAGGTGGTTCCTCTTCCTTTTCGGGCGGCGCTCAGCGGTCGTCGTCGCCGGCCTAATAGCCACCGATCCCCGTTTCTGTTTCAGTTTGTTTTGTCTAATTAGTCTCACCTGTTTCTTTTTGGGGTTTTGATTTGGGCTATTTAAATCAGGTATGTTCGCCTGCTTTTGTGCGGGCTTGTTTTTCTGTTCATGTGTGTGTGGATTCTCGTGGACCCTTTCCTCCAGACTGTTTGGTGCTGCTGTTGGGCTGGTTTAAGTGATGCGCCTTAGTGTTTGGCGTTACCGTTACTTGTTGTCCTGGAAAAAACTACCACGATTGAACTACCTCTGCTCGCTGTGCCTGACTCCTCCACCCACTACTCCTAGAAACCATGACAGGACCCCCACACCATCACACCTCCTCCTCCATGCTTCACGGTGGGAACCATACATGCAGAGATCAATTTGAGTCAATTGGAGGTGTACCTATGGATGTATTTCAAGGCCTACCTTCAAACTCAGTGCCTCTTTGCTTGACATCATGGGAAAATCAAAAGAAATCAGCCAAGACCTAGGGAAGCAGGGTAGCCTAGTGGTTAGAGTATTGGACTAGTAACTGGAAGGTTGCAAGTTCAAATCCCCAAGCTGACAAGGTACAAATCTGTCATTCTGCTCCTGAACAGGCAGTTAACCCACCATTCCTAGGCTGTCATTGAAATTAAAAATGTCTTCTTAAACTGACTTGCCTAGTTAAATAAAGGTTAAATTAAAAATTAGTGCTCACATTTTAAAATTATTTGTTTGCAATATAATTTTTATTCTTGCTCTCAATACTCCAGGACATACTCCAGCCTGGCCATTCATTCACAGCCGCGATGCATACATCCCAGTTCGTAAGCTGCTAAGGTGCTGGAACACAGAGAAAATTTTTAGACCTCGACGAGTCTGGTTCATCCTTGGGAGCAATTTCCAAAAGCACCACATTCAGCTGTACAAACAATAGTATGCAAGTATAAAGACCATGGGACCACACAGCCATCATACCACTCAGGAAGGAGACGCGTTCTGTCTCCTAGAGATGAATGTACTTTGGTGTGAAAAGTGCAAATCAATCCCAGAACAACAGCAAAGGACCTTGTGAAGATGCTGAAGGAACCAGGTACAAAAGTATCTATATCCACAGTAAAACGAGTCCTATATCAACATAACCTGAAAGGCCGATAAGCAAGGAAGAAGCTACTGCTCCAAAAAAAAAACAGTTTACGGTTTGCAACTGCACATTCTAGAAAAGTCCTCTTGTCTGATGAAACAAAAATAGAACTGTTTGGCCATAATGACCATCGTTATGTTTGGAGGAAAAAGGGGGATGCTTGCAAGCCGAAGAACACCATCCCAACCGTGAAGCACAGGGGTGGCATCATCATGTTGTGGGGGTGCTTTGCTGCAGGAGGGACTGGTGCTCATAACAAAATAGATGGCATCATGAGGAAAGAAATTATGTGGATATATTAAAGCAACGTCTCAAGACATCAGTCAGGAAGTTAAAGCTTGCTCGCAAATGGGTCGTCCAAATGGATGATGACCCCAAGCATACTTCTAAAGTTGTTGCAAAATGGATTAAGTACAGCAAAGTCAAAGTATTGGAGTGGCCATCACAAAGCTCTGACCTCAATCCCATAGAGAATTTGTGGGCAGAACTGAAAAAATCGTGTGCGAGCAAGGAGGCCTACAAACCTGCCTCAGTTACACCAGCTCTGTCAGGAGGAATGGGCCAAAATTCACCCAACTTATTGTGGGAAGCTTGTGGAAGGCTACCCGAAACATTTGACCGAAGTTCAACAATTTAAAGGAAATGCTACCAAATACTACTGAGTGTATGTAAACTTCTGACCCGCTGGGAATGTGATGAAAGAAATTAAAGCTGAGTTAGATCATTATTTCTAGTATCATTCTGACATTTCACATTCTTAAAACAAAGTGATGATCCTAACTGACCTAAGACAGGGAATTTTTTACCCAGGATTAAATGTCAGGAATGATGAAAACTGCATTTAAATGTATATGGCTAAGGTGTATGTAAACTTCTGACTTCAACTGTATATATATATATATATATATATATATATGTGTGTTTTTTTATGTATAGTAAGTATTCAGACCCTTGACATTTTGTTACAACCTTATTCCAAAATAGATTGAAATAGTTTTTTCCCCTCGTCAGTCTACACACAATAACCTATAATGACAAAGCAAAAACAGGTTTAGAAATGTTTGCAAAAATATTACAAATGTAAAACTGAAATATAACATTTACATAAGTATTCAGACCTTTTACTAAGTATTTTGTTTAAGCAGTGATTACAGCCTCAAGTCCTCTTGGGTATGGCTCTACAAGTTTGGCACTCCTGTATCTGGGGAGTGTCTCCCATTCTTTACTGTAGATCCTCTCAAGCTCATCTGATTTGTTTTGAAAAGAAGGCGAGGCAAGAGGATGCGAGAATTACGCAATTGATATTCTCCATGTCACAGCAAAAGTTCTCCTTTTGAGTGAGGTAGCTAACAAGTGCCAGCATGGTTAGCCTCTCCATTCAAGCCCTGGTAGCCCGCCGTGACCGTATAGTGGTTAGTACTGTGCGTTGTGGCTGCAGAAACCACGGTTGACAGCCTGTCATGGTAAAAAAAGGCTCTTTTTCAATGTTTAAAATGTACTACTGTAACTGTGTAATTAAATATGTGGCATTAGCTGAACTGGCTGAAAAAAAAACAATGTACAACTGTTAGATATGCTGTTGTGGTCGTAATCAACAAATGCATGACTGGAAAGACTAGAGCTGTAAACAAAAGGTTTGCCACAAAACTAAACTAAATGAATCGACATGCCTCATACATTTATTTTCCTTTTCACGGTTGAACAACAATAGAAATAGCAGAGAACTTTGCTACAATTATCAAATGTCTTCCACTGTGGATGGTTTTAATCAGTGACTCATTGGACCTTGTTAACATTAGAGATCAGCTCTGTGACCATGACTTTCAATGAAACATAGACTGAAAGGAAAAGCATGAGTAAAATGTCATTTAAGTGCAGCTACATGAGGATATAACCTACAGACAAATAAACTACACATATGAAAGACCTGTGAAGTGTGAAGTGTGACACCACCATCTAGTGGTCATCTGGCTACATCCACTAAGTAGAAACACCATGAGTGAATAATTGTTGTAAAACCAAAGCAACGTTGCAACATATCCTAAATGAAAGGGTTCTTTGTGCATTATGGGTAAAATGTATTTTATCCCTTCATTTCCAGTTTGGGTCAGACAGAAAGTTTGGTCAAAACTTGTTGCTGTTCAAGCAAATCCCTATCAGGCATTATTGAGGCTTGGGTTAAGCCTGACCAGTTGCTTCATGTCCTGTTTGTTTATTATTTTGTAAATATTACTTTTGGCGCCTATTTCAATCTTCACTTATGATAATAATAGTCCTCACCAGAAAAATGTACCATTCTTGTCTGACTTCTCACTGCAAGCATATCTCAAAGTTGTACGTCGTTTTTTTCCCCAGCCAGATCAGCTAATGCCACAGATTTAATTACACAGTTACAGTAGTATGTTTTAAGCATTGAAAATGAGCCTTTTTACCATGACATGCTGTGAACCGTGGTTTCTGCAACCTCAACACACAGTACTAACCACTATACAGTCACGTTAAGCTACAAGGGCTTGAATGGAGAAGCTAACCATGCTGGCACTTGTTAGCTACCTCACTCAAAAGGAGAACTTTTGCTGTGACATGTGGAGAATATCAATTGCGTAATTCTTGCATCCTCTCACCTCGCCTTCTTCTCAAAACAAATTAGATGAGATTGAGAGGATCTACGGAAAATAATGGGAGACACTCCCCAGATACAGGAGTGCCAAACTTGTAGAGCCATACCCAAGAGGACTTGAGGCTGTAATCACTGCCAAAGGTGCTTAAACAAAGTACTGAGAAAAGGGTCTGAATACTTATGTAAATGTTATATTTCAGTTTTACATTTGTAATATTTTTGCAAACATTTCTAAAATCTGTTTTTGCTTTGTCATTATAGGTTATTGTGTGTAGACTGATGAGTGGGAAAACAATTTCAATCTATTTTGGAATAAGGTTGTAACAAAAAGTCAAGGAGTCTGAATACTTTCCGAAGACCCTATTTACACACACATATATATATATATATATATATATATATATATATATATATATATATATATATATATATATATATATATATATATATAGTGGGGCAAAAAAGTATTTAGTCAGCCACCAATTGTGCAAGTTCTCCCACTTAAAAAGATGAGAGGCCTGTACTTTTCATCATAGGTACACTTCAACTATGACAGACAAAATTAGAAGAAAAAAATCCAGAAAATCACATTGGATGATTTTTAATGAATTTATTTGCAAATTAGGGTGGAAAATAAGTATTTGGTCACCTACAAACAAGCAAGATTTCTGGCTCTCACAAACCTGTATCTTCTTCTTTAAGAGGCTCCTCTGTCCTCCACTTATTACCTGTATTAATGGCACCTGTTTGAACTTGTTATCAGTATAAAATACACCTGTCCACAATCTCAAACAGTCACACTCCAAACTCCACTATGGCCAAGACCAAAGTGCTGTCAAAGGAAACAAAGGAAGCTGACACCAGAAACAAAATTGTAGACCTGCACCAGGCTGGGAAGACTGAATCTGCAATAGGTAAGCAGCTTGGTTTGAAGAAATAAACTGTGGGAGCAATTATTAGGAAATGGAAGACATACAAGACCACTGATAAACTCCCTCGATCTGGGGCTCCACGCAAGATCTCACCCCGTGGGGTCAAAATGATTACAAGGCGGTGAGCAAAAATCACAGAACCACACGGGGGGACCTAGTGAATGACCTGCAGAGAGCTAGGACCAAAGTAACAAAGCCTACCATCAGCAACACACTACGCCGCCAAGGACTCAAATCATGCAGTGCCAGACGTGTCCCCCTGCTTCAGCCAGTACATGTCCAGGCCCGTCTGAAGTTTGCTAGAGAGCATTTGGATGATCCAGAAGAAGATTGGGAGAATGTCATATGGTCAGATGAAACCAAAATAGAACTTCTTGGTAAAAACTCAACTCGTCGCGTTTGGAGGATAAAGAATGTTGAGTTGCATCCAAAGACCACCATACCTACTGGGGAGCACGGGGGTGGAAACATCATGCTTTGGGGCTGTTTTTCTGCAAAGGGACCAGGTCGATTGATCCGTGTAAAGGAATGAATGAATCGGGCCATGTGTCGTGAGATTTTGAGTGAAAACCTCCTTCCTCTGAGAAAAAGCACACAGATGAACAATTCTATGCAATAAGATTAATGTCCTACCAAATTACTTCCGTAGGTGAACTGTCAATGTACGAAAAAACATATTTGCTCTGTAATTTGTAGGAAGTATGTGAAATATAGCCTATTACCTTTACCCTCTTATAATGATCATCTATTTTCTCTACTGTCAGGCCGAAGATAGTTTTTAGTCAATATTCTTAGTAGCTGTCTATTTACCACCACAAACCGATGCTGGAACTAACACCGCACTCAATGAGCTGTATAAGGCCATAAGCAAACAGGAAAACGCTCATCCAGAGGCGGCGCACGTCCTGGTCTGTAGTGGAGGGATCCGGGGAATCCTCCCCCTGAGTTGATGAGCGAGGTGAGGTAAGGGAGAAGGTCTCCGGAAATGGTCTGGAGAAGAGAGGAGGGGATAACCCGGGCAGGTCCCTCACAAGACCAAGAGTTTTCATCTGGAGAGAGAGGGGAGACAATGAGGTCAGAGACAGGGTAGGGCAGTGTGAGGGAGAACCAGCTTGTCGTTTGACTTAGCAAACGAGGATCGGATGTCACACTGACCTTCTTTTCAAAATGGTTGACAAGTCATCTGCAGAGAGGGGAGGAGGGGGAGGATTCAGGAGGGAGGAGAAGGTGGCAAAGAGCTTCCTAGGGTTAGAATGCTTGGAATTTAGAGTGGTAGAAAGTGGCTTTAGCAGCAGAGACAGAGGAGGAAAATGTAGAGAGGAGGGAGTGAAAGGATGCCAGGTCCGCAGGGAGGCTGAGTTTTCCTCCATCCTCCATCCTCACAAGGCAGGCAATAGCTCGACCTCATCTTTACTAGATGCTGTTCTTCCACTATCCTCATTGCCTCCCCTCCAAGTCTCCGACCACTGCCTTGTATCCTTTTCCCTCTCGCTCTCATCCAACACCTCCCACACTGATGGTATCGCGCCGTCCCAACCTTCGCTGCTACTCTCTCCTCTTCCATCCTATCATCTCTTCCCTCCGCTCAAACCTTCTCCCACCTATCTCCTGATTCTACCTCCTCAACCCTCCTCTCCTCCCTCTCTGCATCCCTTGACTCTCTATGTCCCCTATCCTCCAGGCCGGCTCGGTCCTCCCCTCCCGCTCCGTGGCTCGATGACTCATTGCGGCTCACAGAACAGGGCTCCGGGCAGCCGAGCAGAAATGGAGGAAAACTCGCCTCCCTGCGGACCTGGCATCCTTTCACTCCCTCCTCTCTACATTTTTCTCCTCTGTCTCTGCTGCTAAAGCCACTTTCTACCACGCTAAATTCCAAGCATCTGCCTCTAACCCTAGGAAGCTCTTTGCCACCTTCTCCTCCCTCCTGAATCCTCCTCTCCCCCCCCTCCCCTCTCTGCAGATGACCAGAAAAGAAGGTCGAATCCGATCCTCGTTTGCTAAGTCAAACGACACCGCTGGTTCTGCTCACACTGCCCTACCCTGTGCTCTGACCTCCTTCTCCCCTCTCTCTCCAGATGAAATCTCGCCTTGTGACGGCCGGCCGCCCAACAACCTGCCCGCTTGACCCTATCCCTCCTCTCTTCTCCAGACCATTTCCGGAGACCTTCTCCCTTACCTCACCTCGCTCATCAACTCATCCCTGACCGCTGGCTACGTCCCTTCCGTCTTCAAGAGAGCGAGAGTTGCACCCCTTCTGAAAAAACCTACACTCGATCCCTCCGATGTCAACAATTACAGACCAGTATCCCTTCTTTCTTTTCTCTCCAAAACTCTTGAACGTGCCGTCCTTGGCCAGCTCTCCCGCTATCTCTCTCTGAATGACCTTCTTGATCCAAATCAGTCAGGTTTCAAGACTAGTCATTCAACTGAGACTGCTCTCCTCTGTATCACGGAGGCGCTCCGCACTGCTAAATCTAACTCTCTCTCCTCTGCTCTCATCCTTCTAGATCTATCGGCTGCCTTCGATACTGTGAACCATCAGATCCTCCTCTCCACCCTCTCCGAGTTGGGCATCTCCGGCGCGGCCCACGCTTGGATTGCGTCCTACCTGACAGGTCGCTCCTACCAGGTGGCGTGGCGAGAATCTGTCTCCTCACCACGCGCTCTCACCACTGGTGTCCCCCAGGGCTCTGTTCTTGGCCCTCTCCTATTCTCGCTATACACCAAGTCACTTGGCTCTGTCATAACCTCACATGGTCTCTCTTATCATTGCTATGCAGACGACACACAATTAATCTTCTCCTTTCCCCCTTCTGATGACCAGGTGGCGAATCACATCTCTGCATGTCTGGCAGACATATCAGTGTGGATGACGGATCACCACCTCAAGCTGAACCTCGGCAAGACGGAGCTGCTCTTCCTCCCGGGGAAGGACTGCCCGTTCCATGATCTCGCCATCACGGTTGACAACTCCATTGTGTCCTCCTCCCAGAGCGCCAAGAACCTTGGCGTGATCCTGGACAACACCCTGTCGTTCTCAACCAACATCAAGGCGGTGGCCCGTTCCTGTAGGTTCATGCTCTACAACATCCGCAGAGTACGACCCTGCCTCACACAGGAAGCGGCGCAGGTCCTAATCCAGGCACTTGTCATCTCCCGTCTGGATTACTGCAACTCGCTGTTGGCTGGGCTCCCTGCCTGTGCCATTAAACCCTTCAACTCATCCAGAACGCCGCAGCCCGTCTGGTGTTCAACCTTCCCAAGTTCTCTCATGTCACCCCGCTCCTCCGTTCTCTCCACTGGCTTCCAGTTGAAGCTCGCATCCGCTACAAGACCATGGTGCTTGCCTACGGAGCTGTGAGGGGAACGGCACCTCAGTACCTCCAGGCTCTGATCAGGCCCTACACCCAAACAAGGGCACTGCGTTCATCCACCTCTGGCCTGCTCGCCTCCCTACCACTGAGGAAGTACAGCTCCCGCTCAGCCCAGTCAAAACTGTTCGCTGCCCTGGCCCCCAATGGTGGAACAAACTCCCTCACGACGCCAGGACAGCGGAGTCAATCACCACCTTCCGGAGACACCTGAAACCCCACCTCTTTAAGGAATACCTAGGATAGGATAAGTAATCCCTCTCACCCCCCCCCCCTTAAGTTTTAGATGCACTATTGTAAAGTGACTGTTCCACTGGATGTCATAAGGTGAATGCACCAATTTGTAAGTCGCTCTGGATAAGAGCGTCTGCTAAATGACTTAAATGTAAATGTAAATGTGTCGTCTGAGATTCCCAAAGATTGGAAAGCAGCTGGGGGGGACACTCTTGACCCAAACTGCTACAGACCTATATCTATTCTACCATGCCTTTCTAAGGTCTTCGAAAGCCAAGTCAACAGATTACTGACCATTTCAAATCTCACCATACCTTCTCTGCTATGCAATCTGGTTTCAGAGCTGGTCATTGGTGCACCTCAGCCACGCTCAAGGTCCTAAACAATATCTTAACAGCCATCGATAAGAAACATTACTGTGCAGCCGCATATATTGATCTGGCCAAGGCTTTCGACTCTGTCAATCACCACATCCTCATCGGCAGACTCGACAGCCTTGGTTTCTCAAATGATTGCCTCGCCTGGTTCACCAACTACTTCTCTGATAGAGTTCAGTGTGTCAAATCGGAGGGTCTGCTGTCCGGACATCTGGCAGTCTCTATGGGGGTGCCACAGGGTTCAATTCTTGGACCAACTCTCTTCTCTGTATACATCAATGATGTCGTTCCTGCTGCTGGTGAGTCTCTGATCCACCTCTATGCAGACGACATCATTCTGTATACTTCTGGCCCTTCTTTGGACACTGTTTTAATTAGCCTCCAACTGCTCTTAAATGCAAGCCAAACTAAATGCATGCTCTTCAACTGATCGCTCCTGCACCTGCCTGCCCTTCCTGCATTACTACTCTTGACGGTTCTCACTTAGAATATGTGCACAACTACAAATACCTAGTTGTCTGGTTAGACTGTAAACTCTCCTACCAGACTCATTAAGCATATCCAATCCCAAATGAAATCTAGAATTGGCTTCCTTTTTTGCAACACTCATGCTGCCAAACATACCCTTGTAAAACTGCCTATCCTGCCGATCCTTGACTTCGGCAATGTAATTTACAAAATAGCCTCCAACGCTCTACTCAGCCAATTGGATGCAGTCTATCACGGTGCCATCCGTTTTGTCACCAATTACCCACCACTGCGACCTGTATGCTCTCGTTGGCTGGCCCTCGATTCATATTTAAATTAGAGTTTATTTGCCACATGCGCTGAATACAACAGGTGTAGACCTTACAGTGACATGCTTACTTACAGGCTCTAACCAATAGTGCAAAAATGGTATTAGGTGAACAATAGGTAAGTAAAGAAATAAAAACAACATTAAAAAGTCAGTGAAAAACAGTAGCGAGGCTATGTACAGTAGCGAGGCTATAAAAGTAGCGAGGGTACATACTGACACCGGTAAGTCAGGCTGATTGAGGTAGTATGGACATGAAGATATTGTTAAAGTGACGATACATATATGATGAACAGAGATTAGCAGTAGCGTAAAGAGGGGTTGGCTGGTGGTGTGTGGCGGGACACAATGCTTATAGCCCGGTTAGCCAATGCGCGGGAGCACTGGTTGGTCGGGCCAATTTTGTATTACGTACATATGTACATTAATGTAAAGTTAAAGTGACTATGCAAATATGATAAACAGAGAGTAGCAGCAGCAGAGGGGTTGGGGGGGTACACAATGCAAATAGTCTGGGTAGCCATTAGATACCCTGTTCAGGAGTCTTATGGCTTGGGGGTAAAAACTGTTGAGCAGCCTTTTTGTCCTAGTCCTGGCACCCTGGTACCGCTTGCCATGCGGTAATAGAGAGAACAGTCTATGACTGGGGTGGCGGGGGTCTTTAAAAACATTTAGGGCCTTCCTCTGACACCGCCTGGTGTAGAGGTCCTGGATGGCAGGCAGCTTAGCCCCAGTGATGTACTGGGCCGTGCGCACTACCTCTGTAGTGCCTTGTGGTCGGAGGCCGAGTAATTGCCGTACCAGGCAGTGATGCAACCAGTCAGCATGCTCTCAATATTGCAGCTGTACCCACTGGCTCCAGGTCATCTATAAGTTCTTGCTAGGTAAAGCCGCACCTTATCTCAGCTCACTGGTCACCATAGCAGCACCCACTCACAGCACATGCTCCAGCAGGTATATATCACTGGTCACCCCCAAAGCCAATTCCTCATTTGGCCGCCTTTCCTTCCAGTTCTCTGCTTCCAATGACTGGACCAAATTGCAGAAATCACTGAAGCTGGAGACCCATATCTCCCTCACTAACTGTCAAGGCAGCTCACAGATCACTGCACATGTACATAGCTCATCTGTAAATAGTCCATCCAACTACCTCATCCCCAAACTGCACATCTATCACTCCAGTGTTTAATTGCTAAATTGTAATTATAACGCCACAATGGCCTATTTATTACCTTATCTCCCTAATCGTACCTCATTTGCGCACACAGTTCATAGACTTTTTTTCTCTATTGATCTATTGACTGTATGTTTGTTTATTCCATGTGTAACTCTGTGTTGTTGTTTGTGTCGCACTGCTTTGCTTCATCTTGGCCAGGTCGCATTTGTAAATGAGAACTTGTTCTCAACTAGCCTATCTGGTTAAATAAATGTGAAATAATACAAAATAAAAAAATACCATCTTTTTTGTGAAGTGCACCAGACCCTCCTGCAGCAAAGCACCCCCAAAACATGATGCTGCCAACCCAGTGCATCACGGTTGGGATGGTGTTCTTCGTCTTGCAAGCCTCCCCTTTTTTCCTCCAAACATAACAATGGTCATTATGGCAAAACAGTTATATTTGTGTTTAATCAAACCAGAGGACATTTCTCCAAAAAGTACAATCTTTGTCCCCATGTACAACTGCAAACCGTAGTCTGGCTTTTTTATGACGGTTTTGGGGCAGTGGGTTCTTCCTTGCTGAGCGGCTTTCAGGTTATGTCGATATTGGACGCGTTTTACTGTGGATATAGATACTTCTGTACCTGTTCCCTCCATATTCTTCACAAGGTCTTTTGCTGTTGTCCTGGGATTGATATGCAAATTTCGCACCAGAGTACGTTCATCTAGAGGAGACAGAATGGGTCTCCTTCCTGAGCGGTATGACGGCTGCGTGGTCCCATGGTGTGTATTCTTGATTACTACTGTTTGTACAGATGAGCGTGGAACCTTCAGGCTTTTGTAAATTGCTCCCAAGGATGAACCAGAATTGTGGAGGTCGACAATTTCTTTTCAGACGTCTTGGCTAATTTCTTCTTATTTTCCCATGATGTCAAGCAAAGACGCACTGATTTTGAAGGTAGGTCTTGAAATACATCCACAGGTACACCTCCAATTGACTCAAATTATTTCAATTAGCCTATCAGATGCTTCTAATGCCATGACATTATTTTCTGGAATTTTCTAAGCTGTTAAAAGGCACAGTCAACTTAATGTATGCAAACTTCTCACCCACTGGGATTGTGTTACAGTGAATTATAAGTGAAATAATCTGTCTGTAAACAATTGTTGGAGAAATTACTTGTGTCATGCAGAAAGTAGATGTCCTAACCGACTTCCCAAAACTATAGTTTGTTAACAATAAATTTGTGGAGTGGTTGAAAAATGAGTTTTTATGACTCATAGTGTATCTAAGCTTCCGAATTCAACTGTATATTCCAATAGTAGCTATTGGCATGAGTGTGGTTTCCTTTTCACCCAGTTACTGGTAGGGAGAGATCCACCCTTTGGTATATCTGATGAAAATTCGTGTGTGTGGGGTAATGTGAAGAGTTTAAGGGTTGAACGTGAGACGTCACCTAGTTAGCCTGTTCCCTTGTTGGAGGGAACTTTCCTTGTGCGTTGAAGTGGAAATCCAGCACAAGGGAAGCGAAGCATCGCGCCAGTTGCTAAGCTAACAAAGGGATGCTAAGCTAACAAAGGGATGCTAAGCTAACAAAGGGATGCTAAGCTAACAAAAGGGATGCTAAGCTAACAAAGGGATGCTAAGCTAACAAAAGGGAGCAGCCATTTTTGATTTCCCTTTTCTTCAAAGTGAATTTCCGTGCAGGGCGGGAATCCCATGAGGTTTCAGCTTATGCTATCAGTAACCTCTGAAGAATCGCCAGTAATTGTTGTTAAATTATTTAGGTTACACTGTATGATATCCAACAAATCTCAACTGATTGGATATCATTGTCTCATTCAATTTAATGCAGAAGTTAAATTGACATACTACCTTTTCAGGTTGTTAATTGGGATAATACACAGACAGATATGTTCCAACAAGTGAGACATTGTTAACCTGTTACTCCTACCCCCTACTTTTTCAAACATTCTGTTAAAAATCGCGCAACATTTCAGCGCCCTGCTACTCATGCCAGGAATATAGTATATGCATATGATTAGTATGTGTGCATAGAAAACACTCAGACGTTTATAAAACTGGTTAAATCACGGCTGTGACTATAACAGAACGTGCATTTCATCGAAAAGCGCAGGAAAATCTGATCACTGAAAATGCGAAAATATATCCATGCGCCACTAGAACCAATTGTTGAATGTGAACCACATTAAATGGGGCCGAGGTTGCAATACCTACAGCTTCCACACGATGTCAACAGTCTTGTCATTTGCCTACGATTTTTTTCTTGGTCAAACGGACACGAGGCAGCGCATTTCTTCCGGTCTCCGACCGGATATTTTGGTTGAGATTTACCCGGACATTATTTCCAGACGTACAGCTATAGAATATACATCGTCTCGTGATCCATTTGATCGATTATTAACGTTTACTAATACCTAAAGTTGCATTACAAAAGTATTTCGAAGTGTTTTGTGAAAGTTTATCGTCAACTTCTTTAATTTAAAAAAATGACGTTGCGTTATAAAACGTTATTTTTTTCCTTGATCACACAGTCTTCATAGATCGATATCTAGGCTATATATGGACCGATTTAATCGAAAAAAGACCCAATAGTGATGTTTATGGGACATCTTGTAACGGCGTTCGTCTGTTGAAAGAAGAGAGTCGGACCGAAATGCAGCGTGTTGGTTACTCATGACTTTAATGAAAGAACGCGGTACATGAAATAACTGATACTAACTACAAAAACAACAGAACGGAACGTGAAACTAATTACAGCCTATCTGGTGACTACAACACAGAGACAGGAACAAACACCCACGAAATACAAAGCGAAACTATGGCTCCCTAAATACGGTTCCCAATCAGAGACAACGAGGATCACCTGACTCTGATTGAGAATCGCCTCAGGCAGCCAAGCCTATACAACACCCCTAATTAGCCGCGATCCCAAATACTACAAACCCCAATACGAAAACAACATATAAACCCATGTCAAACCCTGGCCTACCCAAACATATAACAAAAACACAAAATACAATGACCAAGGCGTGACAGAACCCCCCCCTAAGGTGCGGACTCCCGGACGCACCTCAAGAGCATAGGGAGGGTCCGGGTGGGCGTCTGTCCATGGTGGCGGTTCTGGCTCGGGACGTGGACCCCACTCCATTAATGTCCTTGTTCCTCCCCTTCGCGTCCTGGGATAATCCACCTTCTCCGCCGACCATGGCCTAATAGTCCTCACCCAGATCCCCACATAACTGAGGGGCAGCTCGGGACAGAGGGGCAGCTCGGGACAGAGGGGCAGCTCGGGTCAGAAGCAGCCCGGGACTGAGGGGTAGCCCGGGACTGAGGGGAAGCCCAGTACTGAGAGGAAGCCCAGTACTGAAAGGAAGAGATGAAGCTCAGGCAGGCAGTAGGCTCCGATAAATCCTGGCTGGCTGGCGGAACTGGAAGATTCAGGTTGACAAGCAGATCTGGAAGAGACTGTTTGTCGAGCAGATCTGGAAGAGACTGTTTGTCGGGCAGATCTGGAAGAGACTGGTTGTCTGGCAGATCTGGAAGAGACTGGTTGTCTGGCAGATCTGGAAGAGACTGGTTGTCTGGCAGATCTGGAAGAGACTGGTTGTCTGGCGGCGCTGGGCTGACTGGGAGCACTGGCGGCGCTGGGCAGACTGGGAGCACTGGCGGCGCTGGGCAGACTGGGAGCACTGGCGGCGCTGGGCAGACTGGGAGCACTGGCGGCGCTGGGCAGACGGGAGACTCCGGCAGCGCAGGAGAGGAGAAAGGCTCTGGCTGCGCTAAACAGGCGGGAGACTCCGACAGAGCAGGAGAGGAGAAAAGCGCTGGCTGTGCTGAACAGGCGAGGCGCACTGGAGGCCTTGTGCGTGGTGCTGGAACTGGTGGTACTGGATCGAGGACACGCACAGGAAGCCTGGTGCGGGGAGCTGCTACCGGAGGACTGGTGTGTAGAGGTGGCTCTGGATAGACCGGACCGTGCAGGCGCACTGGAGCTCTTGAGCACCGAGCCTGCCCAAGCTTACCTGGCTCGATGCCCACTATAGCCCGGCCAATAGGAAGGGCTGGTATGTGCCGCACCTGGCTCTGCACCCGCACTGGAAATACCGTGCGCTCCATAGCATAACACAGTGTCTGCCAGGTCTCTCTAGCCCAACGGTGAGCACAGGGAGTTTGCGCAGGTCTCCTACCTGGCATAACCATTCTCCCTTCTAGCCCCCCCCCAAAAAAATGTTTGGGCTGCTTTTCCGGCTTCCAACCGCGTCGTGGTGCTGCCTCCTCATACCAGCGCCTCTCCGCTTTAGCCGCATCTATTTCTTCCTTGGGACGGCGATATTCTCCAGCCTGAGCCCAGGGTCCTTTACCGTCTAATTCCTCCTCCCATGTCCAATTCTTCAAGTGGTGCAGCCTCTCCCACTGCAACTGCTCTTCACGATTAACAGGGATAGTTGGCTCAGGTCTGAACCCTGACTCAGCCACTCTCTCTCTGTGCCCTCCCCCAATAAATAATTGGGGGTTACTTTCGGTTTTCGCTCTGCGTCGCTGTGTTTTCCTTTTTGACTCTTCGCACTGCTGAAGCGAATCCCAGGCGGGCTCCTGCACTCTCTCTGGGTCAGCCGCCCACCTGTCGATTTCTTTCCACGTCGTATACTCCATGCCTTTACCTTCCATAACGTCCTCCTTTCGCTCCTGCCAGTTCACACACTGCTCGGTCCGTGAGAGGTAGGTGTTTCTGTAACGGCGTTCGTCTGTTGAAAGAACAGAGTCGGACCGAAATGCAGCGTGTTGGTTACTCATGACTTTAATGAAAGAACCCGGTACATGAAATAACTGATACTAACTACAAAAACAACAGAACGGAACGTGAAACTAATTACAGCCTATCTGGTGACTACAACACAGAGACAGGAACAAACACCCACGAAATACAAAGCGAAACTATGGCTCCCTAAATACGGTTCCCAATCAGAGACAACGAGGATCACCTGACTCTGATTAAGAATCGCCTCAGGCAGCCAAGCCTATACAACACCCCTAATTAGCCGTGATCCCAAATACTACAAACCCCAATACGAAAACAACATATAAACCCATGTCACACCCTGGCCTACCCAAACATATAACAAAAACACAAAATACAATGACCAAGGCGTGACACATCTAGGAGTGCCAACAAAGAAGATGGTCAAAGGTAATGAATGTTTTATATTTTATTTGTGCGTTTTGTGTAGCGCGGACTATGCTAATTATTTTGTTTACGTCCCCTGCGGGTCTTTTGGGGTGTTACATGCTATCAGATAATAGCTTCTCATGCTTTCGCGGAAAAGCATTTTAAAAATCTGACTTGTTGCCTGGATTCACAACGAGTGTAGCTTTAATTCAGTACCCTGCATGTGTATTTTAATGAACGTTTGAGTTTAACGAGTGCTATCAGCCTTTAGCGTAGCGCATTTGCATTTCCAGATGTCTAGATGGGACGCCTGCTTGTCGCGTAGGAGTAAGAGGTTGTGTTTCCACCCTTAACCTATATAAAGCAACTATTTCAGGTTAATTAAAGTTAATTCCTTTCGCCTATACAGGGGCGACTAATCATTCAAATTAATTAATTGATTAAATCTGTTTTTACCAGCTCAATCCTATTTAGGGAAACAGCATATTTGAAATTCCACCTTCACTGGAACCTTGTCGATTTTAGCTTGTGTAAACAGTGACCTCTGCTGGTGAAGAATCGCCAGAAAATATTTTAAAATAATACGGCTTGCTTGGATTGTACAGTGCCTTGCGAAAGTATTCGGCCCCCTTGAATTTAGCGACCTTTTGCCACATTTCAGGCTTCAAACATAAAGATATAAAACTGTATTTTTTGTGAAGAATCAACAACAAGTGGGACACAATCATGAAGTGGAACGAAATTTATTGGATATTTCAAACTTTTTTAACAAATCAAAAACTGAAAAATTGGGCGTGAAGATCTGGCTAACACTTATAACAAAGAACGTGAACAAACTCTTGACCAAGTCCGTATTCTAAAGGAACAACTCATTTTAGTCAAAACGAAATACGATGAAATCCACGCAAAACTAGATTAATCTGATGAGCTAGCTAGTAACAGGGGCAAGCAACTTGATTCCCTGCAAATGGTTGTGAATGAAACCACTCAAAGCAATAATGTCCTATTCCAAAAGCTGCAGACCAAAGATGATCAGTTAATGAACACAATGACCAAGTTGGATGACAAAACAGCAGAACTCCTTGAAGTCGCTGATTTAAGCTTTTAAATTATATATGACACTTACTTGTATGTTCATGAATGTTTAATATTACAATTTTGTCATTTGAATTTGTCGCACTCCAGCTTCACTGGATGTTGTCGATTTTGATCCCGAGTTGGGTAAGAACATGGTCCATCTTATTGAGGTGATGTGAACAAGTCTCACTTCTCATGAGAACGTCGTCCACATAGATTATCATCCCGCTGGAGGCTGCGTCTGGCATTGCCTTGTGCAGGAAGATGTTGAACTCTGAGGGGGAGTTCGCATACACAACCGGGAACAATTGAATGTGAAGAGCTTGTTTGAGAACGAGAAAGCCAACTTGTGATGGTCACGAGGGTCGACTGTAATGGTCCAGAAACCGTTCGCCACGTCAACGGTGGAGAAGTACTTGACATTTGCCACCTTTGGCAATTCTTGGTCGTGCTGTGTCATTGACATACAAGACAATGGAACCAGGTTGTTGAGTTGTCAACGGTAAGACGACATTTACCCGTTGGTTTCAGAACAGGCCACACGGGAGCATGGAAGTATTGTTACATTCCTTGATTATCCGTTTAGCTAATAGGGAGTAGATAATCTCTTGCACCACTGCGTATGCTGCGAGCGGAATTTTGTATTGTCTCACAAACGTAGGAGCTGCTCTAGGTGGCGTAGGAATACACACCACATGAATGCCCATAACACAGCAATCCAGCGAGTCTGTTGACCAAATCTCAGCGAGTCTGTTGACCAGATCTGATGTCTTTCCATGTCATTGACAAGAGCGTCAGCCTCCAACAGTAGTTGTACTACCTGTGCACGAAACCAGGATATGGTTCGGCGACATTGTACAAGTCTTCATCGGGTGGTGACGGCATGACTTTCCTACCAATCCTTGACTTCGGGGATGTCATTTACAAAATAGCCTCCAACACTCTACTCAGCAAATTGGATGCAGTCTATCACAGTGCCATCCGTTTTGCACTCACGAGACTCCCATTTACACAATAAATGTTTGTTTTGTTCGATAAAGATTCTCTTTATGTCCAAAGACCTCCATTTGGTTGGCGCATTTTGTTCAGTAATCCACAGGCTCGTGTGGTCACGACGGGCAGACAAAAAATTCCAAATAGCATCCTTAAAGTTCGTAGAAATGTGTCAAACGTTTTTTATAATCAATCGTCAGGTTGTTTTTACAATTAAATAATCGATAATATTTAAACCGACGGCAGCCATTTCAATAGAAGAGAGAAAGAAAAGGTCTTGCTCCCGGCACTCGTGCATGCACAAATCTGACATCTGACTATCCACTGACGCGATGTGATCACTTTCGCTCATTTTTCACAATAAAAGCCTGAAACTATGTCTAAAGACTGTTCACATCGCATCAAGAAGAAATCTGGTTGATATCCCTTTAAATGGATAGGCTTGCAATGGAAAAGAGTTTCAGAATAACAACAATTCCTCGATGGATTTTCCTCAGGTTTTGCCTGCCATATCAGTTCTGTTATACTCACAGACAATATTTTGACAGTTCTGGAAACTTAAGTGTTTTCTATAATAACCTGTCAATTATATGCATATTCTAGCTTCTGGGGCTGAGAAATGTTACTTTCGGCACGTTTTTCATCCAAACATCAAAATACTGCCCCCTAGCCTAAAGAGGTTAAATTCCTCAGCAACAGCTCGTGAACATTCCTGCATTCAGCATGTGAAATGGCACTCTTCCTCAACTTCATATATCTGTGGTATTGTATTCTGCACATTTTAGTGGCCATTTGTCCCCAGCACAATGTTCTCCTGTGTAATGATCATGCTGTTTACTCAGCTTCTTGATATGCCACACTTGTCAGGTGGATGGATTATCTTGGCAAAGGGAAAATGCAAAACAGCGAATTGAGAGAAAGATTTTTTATATTTTTTATTTCAGGTCATGAAACCAACACTTTAAATGGTGATATTATTGTTCAGTGTAATCCCCCAGGTGATGCAGCATCAAAAGGTAATTTAATTAATGCCATAATTTGCATATTTAGTAACTTTTCGGTTAAAGACCCAATGCTCTAACCACTGAGCTACCTGCTGCCCCATAGGGACTAGAATTACAACAGAAATGCTGTTCGTTGCAGCTGAGATGCTGATTGTATTCTACACAAGAGGTAGTCCAATATTTACATGTCTTGAGTTAGGGGGAATGTATTTAAATTGTTCTTTATACGTGTCTGTTAACAGATGTGATGTGTGTGGTGTGAATGTGAGTGTGCCTGCATGTGTTATTCATAAATAATTTGTTAGAAAGAGAGCTCAATGTAATGATAATTACACTATTTGTGAATGTTGTGAAAGTCAAAACTATATTGTTAAGTTAAGGCAAACACACAAGACAAATCTATTACGAAATCAAATTATCGTTAAGATAACATTGTGTTTATGGTAAATGGGGGTCTAACCATAAAACATTGAAATGAATGTTGTGTTATTAAAATAGCATTGGACACAAAAGGCACCGGATTGTAGCAAAGATCCACATTGTTATACCCTCTGCGGATAAAGAACTGGGTCCAATTAGAAGCACTTCAAGATAACAGAAAGGCACAAAGAATCAGTCATGGTGTCAATTTCTATCACTGCACTTTTTATTCATAAAGTCACACTTGTCTCATCTCTCCTTTCTGGACAACCTCAATGAAGTGTAAGCCACACCAGTGTAGATGCCTTTGGATGGGAAGACCAGCTGACTGCCATTCATGCAGGTGACTTTCACTTTGGCCCTGTAGTCGAGGTCGATATTTGCTTTCCACATTGTGATCTCAACATCCATGATCTTCCCTGGTGGGATCTTCACGTTGATGGTACCTGATTCTGTTATGGTCTCTGTCTTCTGCAGGCTGGTGGATTGCTCCACTCCCACGGTCAAGCTGAACCCTGATGACACCTCGACCAGATCCGGGATCCCTGCTTTGACCGATACATTCAAGGTCGATTCTATCTTGTTGCTGACGGACCAGGAGGAAGTCTTGGTCAGCGTCTTGATGTATGTAATGGACTTTTCTACAACCAAGGAGGTGTCGTTCTGGTGAGACACAGATGTCACATATTCTTGGGTCACCTAAAATGAACAAAGATACTAGTTGTTCAAACAAGACAAAGACAATTTATTAACTGATAATAAATTTTTAAAAGCCAACAATAATAACGTGTGCCATCTGGGACTGATGCGTAAATAAAAAAATAAAAATATAAGTGTTGTTGCTATTTTACTGACTAAGGACAATTAAACATAAGGCATGACTGTCCTAGAAATGAGATCCCTGATGAAGGTCGACCCCCATATTGGATTACATGTTTTAAAGTGGACAGCCCCCTTAATGTTAGTGCATCGGTAGAGTATTCCTGAGCTGACTACACACGTCTTTGGAAGAGCTCACCTGGGGTTTATAGAGGGACAGGGTGGGATACTCCATGTCAGTCATTACGGACGACTTGATGGTGTTGATGAAGAGGAAGCCCATGCAGTCGATGTCTGAGCCAGACCTGCCCTGCAGCCCCAGGCAGATTCCGGACCCCACATCTATGGTGTACTCAGTCTTCAGTGGCCAGCTGGTCATTTTTTCAAAGAACTCCCGGTTCTGACTCGTCACGAATTTGATGGCACCCAGACGTGTGCCGGCACCGTTACCCCACAGAGACAGCTTGGTGATGCGCTCGCCGAGGTTGAACTCAAACTCATTGAAAGTGTCCGCATCTCCAAAAGTCGCTCCTTTCCCGTCGGTCAGCTCCACCCGCACAGCTTTCACCTGAGAGCCTCCCACCGCCACTCCGATCTTCTTGATGGTGGCACCGTTGTCCATGCCATGGAATTCAAAGTAAGTGCCTCCTCCACCACCAATGAAATGCAGTGTGGTTGCCATGTGTGTGCGCGTCACGTAACCTCAGATACAAATTTGTACATATCAATTTAAGAAGCCTCCAACTCAAAGGAACTGATTCAGACATTCAAAGCCACAGAGTCCCTCTCCTACTCCCAGCACGTCTCACTACATCCTGCTGTTTCTCCTGAACACCACAGAGTCCCTCTCCTACTCCCAGCACGTCTCACTACATCCTGCTGTTTCTCCTGAACACCACAGAGTCCCTCTCCTACTCCCAGCACGTCTCACTACCTCCTGCAGTTTCATCCTGATTAACTTGGTGACTTGTGTAATGAAACATGGTGTAAGTGAGCACGTCTAAAATTAATTCTGATGTTGCTATAATTACAAAGAATCATGAATATGAATGTTGCAGATTCCACTTCAGAATGTGGGTTGGTCATGGCCCTGGAACTCACCTTTCCAAACAAAGTTTCCCCTTTGAAAAACCTTAAATAATAAGATTGAATTTGATTAATGTATTACAATATTCATAGGTATGCATTTATATATTATGACACGGTCTAATATAGAACAGAGTCTGTCAACCTTTTAAAGCATCTGTCCAATGCTTTAGTCAAGTAACACCTAAAACATGACTCAATAAAAAAAAATCAAGTTTACGATTTCAAAGATCAAAAACAGTCCTTTTGACATACGTCTGCAGGACAAGCAACAAAATACTTTACAATATACAACCCAACAACCAAACACAGGACATACCAAGAAGCTCTCCCTGAGCAACACAGGACATCAAAGAAGCTCTCTCTTCCTAACAAGGGAACACTGGCTTATAAAGCTGCAGAAGGAGTTTGTAATTGCCGACAGCTGTATCCCTTAATGAGAGGGCGGGATCAGAGCTCCAATCTGCACTGGGGCCGACCAATCAGCTGCTTGGGGGAATCCAGGAAGCCATTTCCTGAAATATACATATACACAAACCCACAACACAAAAACTGGGGAACGTAACAGTATTCAAGATGAAGAGACAGCTTGATGTAAAGCACTACACTCAACAGTCTACTCACCTCATATTAAACATCATACTAACATCATACTTTTCAATTCAAAACAGAACAATAGGAGGCCAAAGTCAACCATGTGAAAACAAGGCAACATTAAACATGTCGTCCCCCACGAATGATGCTGCCGTGCCTCCTGGGCCAATTGACTTATTGTGTGTTACTAACACATTGCAGTTAAATACCATAACTCCCACCTTGGAGCAATCAGTGTAATTTTGTAAATGTTGGATCTCTATGGCAAGATGAATCATTCACCCAAGTTTTGTCAAAATCAGCCCAGTGCTCTCAGAGATATCTTGTTTTACTAAAGTACAAACAAACATACCAACAGACGGACAGAGACAGATCCGTAGTTCCCTCCCCAATTTCATCGTGGGGAACAACAAACCCATACCATGCTTGTTCAGCTACACTTTATAACTGATTAAGAAACTGTTTCAGAATATAGGAAACAAAAACATATATATATATATATATATATATATATATGTTTTGTTCATTATTTGGTCAAAATAAAACGTTGCTCTCAAATATTTCCTCATATAGCAAGATTAGTTATTTAGGGACATTGTGTAATTACATAGAACGATATGCAGGCCTCAGTGTTAAGGATGGCTAAAGAAGATAGTAATTGAAGTAAACTAATAGGTTTGATTCAATATGCAATAAACCTGTTTAAGAGTCAAGACTCTTCAAAGTTCAATTGTTTAACACCAAAGACAACAGTGGAATACGTGTCTCTGGAGTGGAGAAGCACTCTTTCATAAATCAGCAAAACTCCCCCCACGCCCATACAAAGATATGCATCAGTAGTTTTCTATTGAAATTGACACAAATCCTTTGACCCTAATTAAGACATTGTATTGTGCTAATCATGACAAACGTGTATCAACAGTTTCAACCACTCTTGGTGCCACTTCCACTTCCTCCTCTTGATATTTGAGCCAGAGAGCATATCGGTGGTTTCCAGTCACTAACCAAAACATGTTCACTAATATGCAACAGCACCTTTCTCTACTCATACTATACACTGTCGTGACGTTGTTATAGTTAATGCGGCGACTGTTGCTCATCGAATGATTATAAGTTTCTAATTAATTGATTAACTGAATCAAGCAATTAATAACTCATTAACTTGTGGCACCATGGGACAACTAGTTTTTATTGAATTTCCATTTGTCACGCCTTGGTCATTGTATCTTGTGTTTTTGTTATATGTTTGGGTAGGCCAGGGTGTGACATGGGTTTATATGTTGTATTTCGTATTGGGGTTTGTATTAATTAGGAGTGTGTATTAGTAGGGGTGTGTCTAGTTAGGCTTGGCTGCCTGAGGCGATTCCTAATTGGAGTCAGCTGATTCTCGTTGTCTCGGATTGGGAACCGTACTTAGGCAGCCTGAGTGCGCGTTGTATTTCGTGGGCGATTGTACCTGTCTTAGTGTTAGTCACCAGATAGGCTGTATTTGTTTCCATCGTTTGTTGTTTTCATTTTTTCAGTTATTTCATGTACTGCATTAGCTTCATTAAAGGTCATGAGTAACCTACACGCTGCATTTCGGTCTGCCTCACTTCAAACAACAGACGAACATCAAGTGAGGTCCTTCAGGAAAACATGTAACATCAAGTGAAGTCCTTCAGGAAAACACGTAACTCCACAACCTCAAAAGGAATTCCACAAGAACAAAGGTAATCCTCCAAGACAAAGGTAAATCCACAAGGTGGTATGTATAGCATAAAGCCTCAAAAGATACTCAAAAATAAATAAACAAGAACAAAAACAGAATTCCACGAGAGTCCACCGGGATCAACAAGAGTTCACAGAATACTAGGGCTGGGTGCTAACATACAAACACAGAGCAAAGAACTGAGGAAAACTAAGGGTTTAAATACAATCAGGGGAAACGAGGCACAGGTGCAAATAATAATGGGGATCAAGGGAAAACAAAAGGTCAAAAAGCACAATGGGGGCATCTAGTGACCAAAAACCGGAACAACCCTGGCCAAATCCTGACATTCTTAAACACTAGAAAAACCGAATGCATGCTTTTCAACCATTCGCTGCCCACAGCCGCCCGCCCGACTAGCATCACTATTCTGGACGGTTCTGACCTAGAATATGTGGACAACTACAAATACCTAGGTGTCTGGCGAGACTGTAAACTCTCCTTCCAGACTCATATCAACCATATCCACTCCAAAATCAAATCTGGAATCGGCTTCTATCCGCCACAAAGCTTCCTTCACTCACGCCACCAAACTTACCCTAGTAAAACTGACTATCCTACCGATCCTCGACTTCGGCGATGTCATCTACAAAATAATCTTCCAATACTGGATGCAGTCTATCACAGTGCCATCCGTTTTGTTAACAAGGCCCCTTATACCACCCAACACTGCGACCTGTATGCTCTAGTCTGCTGGCCCTCGCTAAGTAATTCGTCTCGAGACCCGCTGGCTCCTGGTCATCTAAGTCTATGCTAGGTAAAGCTCTGCCTTATCTCAGCTCACTGGTCACGATAACAACACCCACCTGTAGTATGTGTTCCAGCAGGTATATCTCACTGGTCATCCCCAAAGCAAACACCTCCTTTGGTCGCCTTCCTACCAGTTCTCTGCTGCCAGTGACTGGAACGAATTGCTAAAATCGCTGAAGCTGGAGACTTACATTTCCCTCACTAATTTTAAACATCAGCTATCTGAGCAGCTAACCGATCACTGCAGCTGTACATAGTCCACCTAATCTACCTACCTGGTCGGATTCTTCTGTTATGCAGGTGAGTGAGGACCCAAAAGCGGTTTAACAGAAACAGAGTCTTTTAATGTTCAAACACAGGGAAAACATAAATCCTCTTCAGATGTATCGGTTGACTAGTCCCCTTCTAGCAGTAGAGGAGAATAGCAGGGCTAGCGGCAACTGACTGCAGGTCCCTCCGGGTAGGCGCGGGCCGTAGAGGACAGAGGCACCTGATCAAACGCAGCATCTAATGAAGAGCCAGATTACGACAGGACAGAACAAGGGCGAAGCAAACGAGAATCCGACAAAGACAGAAGCAGAAACAGAGAGAGAAATAGAGACCTAATCAGAGGGAAAAGAGGGAACAGGTGTGAGAGAGTAAACGAGGTCGTAAGAGGAGAATGAGGGACAGCTGGGAGAAGGAAAGGGACCATAGAGAGAGAGAGAGAGATAGAGGGAGAGAAGGTAACCTAACACGACCAGCAGGGGGAAACGAAGAGAAGAGAAAGAACAGGAACAAGACATAACATGACAATACATGACACTCCAGTGTTAATCTGCTATAATGTAATTAATTCGCTACTATGGCCTATTTATTGCCTTACCTCCTCACGCCATTTGCACATACTGTATATAGACTATCTTTTTTCTATTGTGTTATTGACTGTACGCTCGTTTATTCCATGTGTAACTCTGTGTTGTTGTTTATTCCATGTGTAACTCTGTGTTGTTTTTATTCCATGTGTAACTCTGTGTTGTTGTTTGTGTCACACTGCTTTGTTTTATCTTGGCCAGGTCGCAGTTGTAAATGACAACTTGTTCTCAACTTGCTTACATGGATAAATAAAGGTGAAATAAATTAAATTAAAAAAGAGAGGCACAACATTGTGATCATAGATATTCATATTTAGGGTCTTAAAGCACATAGTTCAAGAATAGGGCAATACAAATCATGACTACACTACCAATGATGCAGCTGTTGCATTGCTTGCACAGTACAGGGGAGCATCTCTGTAAGTAAAATAAAACCCTTGTATCTACATTCAATAATGAAGTTTGAATGCTTCAGGTTTTAGGTGTTTCTTGACTAAATCTGAGTTAGTTTTAATTGGACACTTGATAAAGTTAACAGAACCTGTTCTATATTAGATAGTGTCATAATATATTAATACATACCTGTAAATACTAAAGCCTGTCTTAAAGAATATTGTACTATATTATAATATATTAATACATACCTGTAAATACTAAAGCCTGTCTTAAAGAATATTGTACTATATTATAATATATTAATATATACCTGTAAATAATAAAGCCTGTCTGAAAGAATATTAGACTATATTAGTACATACCTGTGAATAGTGCAGCCTGTCTTAAAGAATATTGTTCTATATTAATTAATTTCAATCTTTATTCTTTCAGATATTTCAAAGCAGCAACTTTGTTTGGAGAGATTAGTTTTAGCACCATAAACAACCTCATATTCTGATGTAGCATCTATTACATTCATACTCATCATTAAAGGGAAGGTTATCATATTATAATGTAGCATCTTGTAACATTCATACAGAAACAGCAGGAGGTAGAGTGGGAGGTGCAGGGAGTAGGAGAGTTACTCCATGGTGTTGATGAGGAAGAAACAGCAGGAGGCACATGTTTAGCAGATGTTAATGCGAGTGTAGCAAATTGCTTGTGATTCCAGTTCCGACCATGCAGTAATATCTAACAATTAATCTAACAATTTCACAACACCTACCTTATACACACACAAGTGTAAAGGAATGACTAAGTACATTAATGTACTTATGAATATGTACATAAAAATATATATGGATGAAATATGGATGAGCGATGGCCGAATGGCATAGGCAAGATGCAGTAGATGGTATAATCAGGTTATTTACAACTGGGGCTGGAGTGAACCTATAGGAGGGTAGCTCTCCAGGAACAGGGCTGTAGTGAACCAACAAGAGGGTAGCTCTCCAGGAACAGGGTTGAAGAGCCCTGCCCTAGACTGATGTGTTGCTCGACCTCTAGTTCCTACCATGAGTCATTATATCCCTTAGTTATTGTTTGATCCTTTTATCTTGTTCTTTCATTTCCTGTTGGTGCTTTGAATGTCTGAATCAGATCTGAGTTTGAGTTGGAGGTTTCTTAAATGTATCTGTACAAATTTGTATTTCAGGTTACGTGACGTACACACACACTTAACATGGCAACCAGACTGCATTTGATCGGTGGTGGAGGAGGCAGTTCATTTGAATTCCACCGCATGAACAACGGTGCCACCCTCAAGAAGATCGGAGTGGCGGTGGAAGGCTGCCGGGTCAAAGCTGTGCGGGCGGAGCTAGTGGACAGGCGCGTTGCGACCTTTGGGAATTCATACACTTTCAATGAGTTTGAGTTCAAACTCGGTGAGCGCATCACCAAGCTGTCGCTGTTTGGTAACGGTGCCGGCACACGTCTGGGTGCCATCAAGTTCATGACGAGTCAGAACCGTCAGTTCTTTGAAAAAATTACCAGCTGGCCACTGAAGTCTGAGTACACCATAGATGTGGGGTCTCGAATCTGCCTGGGACTGTAGGGCAGGTCTGGCTCAGACATCGACTGCATGGGCTTCCTCTTCATCAACACCATCAAGTCGTCCGTGCTGACTGACATGAAGTATCCCACCCTGTCCCTCTCCAAACCCCAGGTGTGTGTAGACAGCTCAGGAAAACTCTACCGATGCTCTAACATTAAGGGGGCTGTCCACTTTATAACATGTAATCCAATATGAGGGTTGACCTTCATCAGGGATCTCATTTCTAGGACAGTCACACACACATACAGACACATTAGTTACTATTGTTGGCTTAGTAAAAATCAATTGATCAGTTCCTCACTGATGATTAGTTCTAAAACTGTCTTTGTCTTGTCTGAACAATTTGTATCTTTGTGTGTTGATTTTAGGTGACTCCAGAATATGTGAAATCCGTGTCCCACCACAATGACACCTCATTGGTTCAAGAGGAGTCCATTACATACAGCAAGACCCTGACCAAGACTTCCTCCTGGTCCGTCAGCAACAAGATAGAATCCACCTTGAGTGTGTCGGTCAAAGCAGGGATCCCGGATGTGGTCGAGGTGTCATCAGGGTTCAGCTTGACCGTGGGAGTGGAGCAATCCACCAGCCTGCAGAAGTCAGAGACCATAACAGAATCAGATACCATCAAAGTGAAGATCCCGCCAGGGACGACCATGGATGTTGAGATCACAATGGTGAAAGCAAATATCGACCTTGACTACAGGGCCATAGTGAAAGTCACCTGCATGAATGGCAGTCAGCTGTTCTTCCCATCCACTGGTGTGACTTACACTTCAGTGAGGATATCCACAAAGGAGAGATGAGTCAAGTGTATGACATCATGAATAGTATGCACAGTGATAGAACGTGACACCATTACTGATTATTTGTGTGCCTTCTCTGTTATTAAGATCATCTTTGAGTGATTCTGATTGAACCCAGTTGACTCAGCTCTTTATTTCTGTCTCAGCAGAGGGTATAACAACAGGTGGGTCATACCTACAATCCGTTGCCTTTTGTGTCCAATGACATTTTATCACTAAAATGGTTCTGAGATTCCAAGTGAAGTTCAATTGTTTAACACCAAAAGATGCAACAGCTGAATATGATTGGTGAGAAAACCTGAGTGCCCTCCCCTCTGACCTTCTCCACCAATGTGTACAATAAAAAGGTACTGCTGAGATTTGAACTCAGGATCTCCTGTTTACTAGACAGGCACTTTAACCAACTAAGCCACAGAACCCATAAAAGTCATATATGTTGCAGATGTGAAGACCCACACCTATTTTTATCAAACCAGTCTCATTAATTTAACCCACATCTCTGTCTAGCAAAATCACATCACAAAAGAGATGTATTTTACTAATATTGGTCATTCGAGGACAGCACATTTTTCATTTGGGTCTCGAGATGAATAAACTCGAATCTCTGACATGGATTCATGAACTATGATTTGGGAACCAAAGCAGTTATTAACATGTCATAGGTGGGTCGCGAGATATGAGTAAACATTCAGAATCATACACTATTTCTTCATAATGTTGGTCGTTCGAGGACACTGCATTTCTCATTTGGCTCTTGAGCTTAAAAATGGTAAAAACCTCTGAAACAGCAGGTGAATCAGTTTGTGTAAGTAATTAACCTACGATATGCTGGGGAACTTTGTCAAAAGGCAGAGTTGCTGAGTTTCTAAGCTTTCAGAGTAAGTCTTAACATGTTCAAATTACATTGCAGTGCCGTGACCCGCATTCAAACCGGGGTTGCTGCGGCCACAACACAGAGTACTAACCACGATACGATCACGGCTGGCTACAAGAGGTGGCTTTGTAAAAACCTACATAGGCTGTGAAAGTGATGTGCACAAGCTGGCTAAACACTTTTCATATTGGTCTCGATAATGAGTAAAGTGAAGAAACAGTCGAGCTTTACACATTCAAAAAGTGCCCTTATTCCGTGACATTGGAATATCTCAATTGAATCCTCCTCACATCATCTCAAATTCGATTGATGAGAAAACCTGAGTGCCCCTCCCCTCTGACCTTCTCCACCAATGTGTACAATAAAATGCATTAAAAGGTACTGCTGAGATTTGAACTCAGGATCTCCTATTTACTAGACTGGCACTTTAACCAACTAAGCCACAGCACACCTGAATGCAAATAATGTCGCAGTTTTGAAAACCCACACCTATTTGAATCAAACCAAGTGTATGTAATTGTGATTGACGCTGTAGGAGAGAGGAATAACGTCGCGGGAGAGACAAAAAGTGAGTAAAAAACACCCTAAGTATGTTTAGAACTAAAATTGAACTTTCTTCTGTCGATTCTTGTCTTTTTTCTGAATACTCACTAAATATAGCGACAAAGTCGCTAAGTTGGCAACACTGGTGAGAGGTGGGTAGCGAGATATCAGTTATCAATTGTAATCACATACTATTTCTTCTTAATTATGGTCATTCAAGGACAGTACATTTTTCATTTGGGTCTCGAGATGAATAAACTCAAGAACCTCTGACATAGATTCTTAAACTATGATTTGGGACCCAAAGCGGTTATTAACATGTCAAAGGTGGGTCACGAGATATGAGTAAACATTCAGAATCATACACTATTTCTTCATAATGTTGGTCGTTCGAGGACACTGCATTTCTCATTTGGCTCTCGAGCTTAAAAATGGTAAAAACGTCTGAAACAGCATAGTAAGTCTTAACTCGTTAAAAAAAAACTTCTAAAATTAATTTGCAGTGCCGTGACCCGGATTCGAACCGGGGTTGCTGCGACCACAACGCAGAGTACTAACCACTATACGATCACGGCTGGCTTCAAGAGCTGACTTTGTAAAGCCTACGTAGGCTATGAAAGTGATGTGCACAAGCTGGCTAAACTCTTTTCATTTTGGTCTCGATAATGAATAAACTGAAGAAACAGTGGAGCTTTACACAGTCGGTAGGTTTTTTCACATTCGAAAAGTGCCCTTTTTCCGTGACATTGGAATATCTCAATTGCATCCTCCTCACGTCATCTAATTCTCTAAACCCATTGGTGAGAAAACCTGAGTGCCCTCCCCTCTGACCTTCTCCACCAATGTGAACAATAAAAAGGTACTGCTGAGATTTGAACTCAGGATCTCCTTTTTACTAGACAGGCACTTTAACCAACTAAGCCACAGCACCCATAAAAGTAAAATATGTTGCAGATGTGAACACCCACACCTATTTGAATCAAACCAGTCTCATTAATTTAACCCACATCTCTGTTTAGCAAAATCGCATCACAAAAGAGATGTCTTTTACTAATATTGGAAACAATACAGACAACTTCAATTGTCTAGCAACAGGGTTTCTTAAGCTACGTTTCGGGACGCAAAGTGGACCTGAGCATGTGAGAGGTAGTGTTGCCAAATCATCAGTAAGGAAAGTAGCTATTGGTGGTCCTAAAAGTAGCTAGAAGTCGCTAAATGACATCATCACATAATTTTCATAATTGGCCGAGTGGATGTAATTGTGATTGACGCTGTAGGAGAGAGGAATAACGTCGCGGGAGAGACAAAAAGTGAGTAAAAACACCCTAAGTATGTTTAGAACTAAAATTGAACTTTCTTCTGTCGATTCTTGTCTTTTTTCTGAATACTCACTAAATATAGCGACAAAGTCGCTAAGTTGGCAACACTGGTGAGAGGTGGGTAGCGAGATATCAGTAATCAATTGTAATCACATACTATTTCTGTCACGAGATATGAGTAAACATTCAGAATCATACACTATTTCTTCATAATGTTGGTCGTTCGAGGACACTGCATTTCTCATTTGGCTCTCGAGCTTAAACATGGTAAAAACGTCTGAAACAGCATAGTAAGTCTTAACTCGTTAAAAAAAACATCTAAAATTAAATTGCAGTGCCGTGACCCGGATTCGAACCGGGGTTGCTGCAACCACAACGCAGAGTACTAACCACTATACGATCACGGCTGGCTTCAAGAGCTGACTTTGTAAAGCCTACGTAGGCTATGAAAGTGATGTGCACAAGCTGGCTAAACTCTTTTCATTTTGGTCTCGATAATGAATAAACTGAAGAAACAGTGGAGCTTTACACAGTCGGTAGGTTTTTTCACATTCGAAAAGTGCCCTTTTCCGTGACATTGGAATATCTCAATTGCATCCTCCTCACGTCATCTAATTCTCTAAACCCATTGGTGAGAAAACCTGAGTGCCCTCCCCTCTGACCTTCTCCACCAATGTGAACAATAAAAAGGTACTGCTGAGATTTGAACTCAGGATCTCCTTTTTACTAGACAGGCACTTTAACCAACTAAGCCACAGCACCCATAAAAGTAAAATATGTTGCAGATGTGAACACCCACACCTATTTGAATCAAACCAGTCTCATTAATTTAACCCACATCTCTGTTTAGCAAAATCGCATCACAAAAGAGATGTCTTTTACTAATATTGGAAACAATACAGACAACTTCAATTGTCTAGCAACAGGGTTTCTTAAGCTACGTTTCGGGACGCAAAGTGGACCTGAGCATGTGAGAGGTAGTGTTGCCAAATCATCAGTAAGGAAAGTAGCTATTGGTGGTCCTAAAAGTAGCTAGAAGTCGCTAAATGACATCATCACATAATTTTCATAATTGGCCGAGTGGATGTAATTGTGATTGACGCTGTAGGAGAGAGGAATAACGTCGCGGGAGAGACAAAAAGTGAGTAAAAATCACCCTAAGTATGTTTAGAACTAAAATTGAACTTTCTTCTGTCGATTCTTGTCTTTTTTCTGAATACTCACTAAATATAGCGACAAAGTCGCTAAGTTGGCAACACTGGTGAGAGGTGGGTAGCGAGATATCAGTAATCAATTGTAATCACATACTATTTCTGTCACGAGATATGAGTAAACATTCAGAATCATACACTATTTCTTCATAATGTTGGTCGTTCGAGGACACTGCATTTCTCATTTGGCTCTCGAGCTTAAACATGGTAAAAACGTCTGAAACAGCATAGTAAGTCTTAACTCGTTAAAAAAAAACATCTAAAATTAAATTGCAGTGCCGTGACCCGGATTCGAACCGGGGTTGCTGCAACCACAACGCAGAGTACTAACCACTATACGATAACGGCTGGCTTGAAGAGCTGACTTTGTAAAGCCTACATAGGCTGTGAAAGTGATGTGCACAAGCTGGCTAAACTCTTTTCATTTTGGTCTTGATAATGAATAAACTGAAGAAACAGTGGAGCTTTACACAGTCGGTAGGTTTTTTCACATTCGAAAAGTGCCCTTTTTCCGTGACATTGGAATATCTCAATTGCATCCTCCTCACGTCATCTAATTCTCTAAACCCATTGGTGAGAAAACCTGAGTGCCCTCCCCTCTGACCTTCTCCACCAATGTGAACAATAAAAAGGTACTGCTGAGATTTGAACTCATGATCTCCTGTTTACTAGACAGGCACTTTAACCAACTAAGCCACAGCACCCATAAAAGTCATATATGTTGCAGATGTGAACACCCACACCTATTTGAATCAAACCAGTCTCATTAATTTAACCCACATCTCTGTTTAGCAAAATCGCATCACAAAAGAGATGTCTTTTACTAATATTGGAAACAATACAGACAACTTCAATTGTCTAGCAACAGGGTTTCTTAAGCTATGTTTCGGGACGCAAAGTGGGCCTGAGCATGTGAGAGGTAGTGTTGCCAAATCCTCAGTAAGGAAAGTAGCTATTGGTGGTCCTAAAAGTAGCTAGAAGTCGCTAAATGACATCATCACATAATTTTCATAATTGGCCGAGTGGATGTAATTGTGATTGACGCTGTAGGAGAGAGGAATAGCGTCGCGGGAGAGACAAAAGTGAGTAAAAAACACCCTAAGTATGTTTAGAACTAAAATTGAACTTTCTTCTGTCGATTCTTGTCTTTTTTCTGAATACTCACTAAATATAGCGACAAAGTCGCTAAGTTGGCAACACTGGTGAGAGGTGGGTAGCGAGATATCAGTAATCAATTGTAATCACATACTATTTCTGTCACGAGATATGAGTAAACATTCAGAATCATACACTATTTCTTCATAATGTTGGTCGTTCGAGGACACTGCATTTCTCATTTGGCTCTCGAGCTTAAAAATGGTAAAAACGTCTGAAACAGCATAGTAAGTCTTAACTCGTTAAAAAAAAAAACATCTAAAATTAAATTGCAGTGCCGTGACCCGGATTCGAACCGGGGTTGCTGCGACCACAACGCAGAGTACTAACCACTATACGATCACGGCTGGCTTGAAGAGCTGACTTTGTAAAGCCTACATAGGCTGTGAAAGTGATGTGCACAAGCTGGCTAAACTCTTTTCATTTTGGTCTCGATAATGAATAAACTGAAGAAACAGTGGAGCTTTACACAGTCGGTAGGTTTTTTCACATTCGAAAAGTGCCCTTTTTCCGTGACATTGGAATATCTCAATTGCATCCTCCTCACGTCATCTAATTCTCTAAACCCATTGGTGAGAAAACCTGAGTGCCCTCCCCTCTGACCTTCTCCACCAATGTGAACAATAAAAAGGTACTGCTGAGATTTGAACTCAGGATCTCCTGTTTACTAGACAGGCACTTTAACCAACTAAGCCACAGCACCCATAAAAGTCATATATGTTGCAGATGTGAACACCCACACCTATTTGAATCAAACCAGTCTCATTAATTTAACCCACATCTCTGTTTAGCAAAATCGCATCACAAAAGAGATGTCTTTTACTAATATTGGAAACAATACAGACAACTTCAATTGTCTAGCAACAGGGTTTCTTAAGCTACGTTTCGGGACGCAAAGTGGGCCTGAGCATGTGAGAGGTAGTGTTGCCAAATCCTCAGTAAGGAAAGTAGCTATTGGTGGTCCTAAAAGTAGCTAGAAGTCGCTAAATGACATCATCACATAATTTTCATAATTGGCCGAGTGGATGTAATTGTGATTGACGCTGTAGGAGAGAGGAATAGCGTCGCGGGAGAGACAAAAAGTGAGTAAAAAACACCCTAAGTATGTTTAGAACTAAAATTGAACTTTCTTCTGTCGATTCTTGTCTTTTTTCTGAATACTCACTAAATATAGCGACAAAGTCGCTAAGTTGGCAACACTGGTGAGAGGTGGGTAGCGAGATATCAGTAATCAATTGTAATCACATACTATTTCTGTCACGAGATATGAGTAAACATTCAGAATCATACACTATTTCTTCATAATGTTGGTCGTTCGAGGACACTGCATTTCTCATTTGGCTCTCGAGCTTAAAAATGGTAAAAACGTCTGAAACAGCATAGTAAGTCTTAACTCGTTAAAAAAAAAACATCTAAAATTAAATTGCAGTGCCGTGACCCGGATTCGAACCGGGGTTGCTGCGACCACAACGCAGAGTACTAACCACTATACGATCACGGCTGGCTTGAAGAGCTGACTTTGTAAAGCCTACATAGGCTGTGAAAGTGATGTGCACAAGCTGGCTAAACTCTTTTCATTTTGGTCTCGATAATGAATAAACTGAAGAAACAGTGGAGCTTTACACAGTCGGTAGGTTTTTTCACATTCGAAAAGTGCCCTTTTTCCGTGACATTGGAATATCTCAATTGCATCCTCCTCACGTCATCTAATTCTCTAAACCCATTGGTGAGAAAACCTGAGTGCCCTCCCCTCTGACCTTCTCCACCAATGTGAACAATAAAAAGGTACTGCTGAGATTTGAACTCACTAGACAGGCACTTTAACCAACTAAGCCACAGCACCCATAAAAGTCATATATGTTGCAGATGTGAACACCCACACCTATTTGAATCAAACCAGTCTCATTAATTTAACCCACATCTCTGTTTAGCAAAATCGCATCACAAAAGAGATGTCTTTTACTAATATTGGAAACAATACAGACAACTTCAATTGTCTAGCAACAGGGTTTCTTAAGCTACGTTTCGGGACGCAAAGTGGGCCTGAGCATGTGAGAGGTAGTGTTGCCAAATCCTCAGTAAGGAAAGTAGCTATTGGTGGTCCTAAAAGTAGCTAGAAGTCGCTAAATGACATCATCACATAATTTTCATAATTGGCCGAGTGGATGTAATTGTGATTGACGCTGTAGGAGAGAGGAATAACGTCGCGGGAGAGACAAAAAGTGAGTAAAAAACACCCTAAGTATGTTTAGAACTAAAATTGAACTTTCTTCTGTCGATTCTTGTCTTTTTTCTGAATACTCACTAAATATAGCGACAAAGTCGCTAAGTTGGCAACACTGGTGAGAGGTGGGTAGCGAGATATCAGTAATCAATTGTAATCACATACTATTTCTGTCACGAGATATGAGTAAACATTCAGAATCATACACTATTTCTTCATAATGTTGGTCGTTCGAGGACACTGCATTTCTCATTTGGCTCTCGAGCTTAAAAATGGTAAAAACGTCTGAAACAGCATAGTAAGTCTTAACTCGTTAAAAAAAAAAAAAACATCTAAAATTAAATTGCAGTGCCGTGACCCGGATTCGAACCGGGGTTGCTGCGACCACAACGCAGAGTACTAACCACTATACGATCACGGCTGGCTTGAAGAGCTGACTTTGTAAAGCCTACATAGGCTGTGAAAGTGATGTGCACAAGCTGGCTAAACTCTTTTCATTTTGGTCTCGATAATGAATAAACTGAAGAAACAGTGGAGCTTTACACAGTCGGTAGGTTTTTTCACATTCGAAAAGTGCCCTTTTTCCGTGACATTGGAATATCTCAATTGCATCCTCCTCACGTCATCTAATTCTCTAAACCCATTGGTGAGAAAACCTGAGTGCCCTCCCCTCTGACCTTCTCCACCAATGTGAACAATAAAAAGGTACTGCTGAGATTTGAACTCAGGATCTCCTGTTTACTAGACAGGCACTTTAACCAACTAAGCCACAGCACCCATAAAAGTCATATATGTTGCAGATGTGAACACCCACACCTATTTGAATCAAACCAGTCTCATTAATTTAACCCACATCTCTGTTTAGCAAAATCGCATCACAAAAGAGATGTCTTTTACTAATATTGGAAACAATACAGACAACTTCAATTGTCTAGCAACAGGGTTTCTTAAGCTACGTTTCGGGACGCAAGTGGGCCTGAGCATGTGAGAGGTAGTGTTGCCAAATCCTCAGTAAGGAAAGTAGCTATTGGTGGTCCTAAAAGTAGCTAGAAGTCGCTAAATGACATCATCACATAATTTTCATAATTGGCCAAGTGGATGTAATTGTGATTGACGCTGTAGGAGAGAGGAATAACGTCGCGTGAGAGACAAAAAGTGAGTAAAAAACACCCTAAGTATGTTTAGAACTAAAATTGAACTTTCTTCTGTCGATTCTTGTCTTTTTTCTGAATACTCACTAAATATAGCGACAAAGTCGCTAAGTTGGCAACACTGGTGAGAGGTGGGTAGCGAGATATCAGTAATCAATTGTAATCACATACTATTTCTGTCACGAGATATGAGTAAACATTCAGAATCATACACTATTTCTTCATAATGTTGGTCGTTCGAGGACACTGCATTTCTCATTTGGCTCTCGAGCTTAAAAATGGTAAAAACGTCTGAAACAGCATAGTAAGTCTTAACTCGTTAAAAAAAAAAACATCTAAAATTAAATTGCAGTGCCGTGACCCGGATTCGAACCGGGGTTGCTGCGACCACAACGCAGAGTACTAACCACTATACGATCACGGCTGGCTTGAAGAGCTGACTTTGTAAAGCCTACATAGGCTGTGAAAGTGATGTGCACAAGCTGGCTAAACTCTTTTCATTTTGGTCTCGATAATGAATAAACTGAAGAAACAGTGGAGCTTTACACAGTCGGTAGGTTTTTTCACATTCGAAAAGTGCCCTTTTTCCGTGACATTGGAATATCTCAATTGCATCCTCCTCACGTCATCTAATTCTCTAAACCCATTGGTGAGAAAACCTGAGTGCCCTCCCCTCTGACCTTCTCCACCAATGTGAACAATAAAAAGGTACTGCTGAGATTTGAACTCAGGATCTCCTGTTTACTAGACAGGCACTTTAACCAACTAAGCCACAGCACCCATAAAAGTCATATATGTTGCAGATGTGAACACCCACACCTATTTGAATCAAACCAGTCTCATTAATTTAACCCACATCTCTGTTTAGCAAAATCGCATCACAAAAGAGATGTCTTTTACTAATATTGGAAACAATACAGACAACTTCAATTGTCTAGCAACAGGGTTTCTTAAGCTACGTTTCGGGACGCAAAGTGGGCCTGAGCATGTGAGAGGTAGTGTTGCCAAATCCTCAGTAAGGAAAGTAGCTATTGGTGGTCCTAAAAGTAGCTAGAAGTCGCTAAATGACATCATCACATAATTTTCATAATTGGCCGAGTGGATGTAATTGTGATTGACGCTGTAGGAGAGAGGAATAACGTCGCGGGAGAGACAAAAAGTGAGTAAAAAACACCCTAAGTATGTTTAGAACTAAAATTGAACTTTCTTCTGTCGATTCTTGTCTTTTTTCTGAATACTCACTAAATATAGCGACAAAGTCGCTAAGTTGGCAACACTGGTGAGAGGTGGGTAGCGAGATATCAGTAATCAATTGTAATCACATACTATTTCTGTCACGAGATATGAGTAAACATTCAGAATCATACACTATTTCTTCATAATGTTGGTCGTTCGAGGACACTGCATTTCTCATTTGGCTCTCGAGCTTAAAAATGGTAAAAACGTCTGAAACAGCATAGTAAGTCTTAACTCGTTAAAAAAAAACATCTAAAATTAAATTGCAGTGCCGTGACCCGGATTCGAACCGGGGTTGCTGCGACCACAACGCAGAGTACTAACCACTATACGATCACGGCTGGCTTGAAGAGCTGACTTTGTAAAGCCTACATAGGCTGTGAAAGTGATGTGCACAAGCTGGCTAAACTCTTTTCATTTTGGTCTCGATAATGAATAAACTGAAGAAACAGTGGAGCTTTACACAGTCGGTAGGTTTTTTCACATTCGAAAAGTGCCCTTTTTCCGTGACATTGGAATATCTCAATTGCATCCTCCTCACGTCATCTAATTCTCTAAACCCATTGGTGAGAAAACCTGAGTGCCCTCCCCTCTGACCTTCTCCACCAATGTGAACAATAAAAAGGTACTGCTGAGATTTGAACTCAGGATCTCCTGTTTACTAGACAGGCACTTTAACCAACTAAGCCACAGCACCCATAAAAGTCATATATGTTGCAGATGTGAACACCCACACCTATTTGAATCAAACCAGTCTCATTAATTTAACCCACATCTCTGTTTAGCAAAATCGCATCACAAAAGAGATGTCTTTTACTAATATTGGAAACAATACAGACAACTTCAATTGTCTAGCAACAGGGTTTCTTAAGCTACGTTTCGGGACGCAAAGTGGGCCTGAGCATGTGAGAGGTAGTGTTGCCAAATCCTCAGTAAGGAAAGTAGCTATTGGTGGTCCTAAAAGTAGCTAGAAGTCGCTAAATGACATCATCACATAATTTTCATAATTGGCCAGTGGATGTAATTGTGATTGACGCTGTAGGAGAGAGGAATAACGTCGCGGGAGAGACAAAAAGTGAGTAAAAAACACCCTAAGTATGTTTAGAACTAAAATTGAACTTTCTTCTGTCGATTCTTGTCTTTTTTCTGAATACTCACTAAATATAGCGACAAAGTCGCTAAGTTGGCAACACTGGTGAGAGGTGGGTAGCGAGATATCAGTAATCAATTGTAATCACATACTATTTCTGTCACGAGATATGAGTAAACATTCAGAATCATACACTATTTCTTCATAATGTTGGTCGTTCGAGGACACTGCATTTCTCATTTGGCTCTCGAGCTTAAAAATGGTAAAAACGTCTGAAACAGCATAGTAAGTCTTAACTCGTTAAAAAAAAACATCTAAAATTAAATTGCAGTGCCGTGACCCGGATTCGAACCGGGGTTGCTGCGACCACAACGCAGAGTACTAACCACTATACGATCACGGCTGGCTTGAAGAGCTGACTTTGTAAAGCCTACATAGGCTGTGAAAGTGATGTGCACAAGCTGGCTAAACTCTTTTCATTTTGGTCTCGATAATGAATAAACTGAAGAAACAGTGGAGCTTTACACAGTCGGTAGGTTTTTTCACATTCGAAAAGTGCCCTTTTTCCGTGACATTGGAATATCTCAATTGCATCCTCCTCACGTCATCTAATTCTCTAAACCCATTGGTGAGAAAACCTGAGTGCCCTCCCCTCTGACCTTCTCCACCAATGTGAACAATAAAAAGGTACTGCTGAGATTTGAACTCAGGATCTCCTGTTTACAGGCACTTTAACCAACTAAGCCACAGCACCCATAAAAGTCATATATGTTGCAGATGTGAACACCCACACCTATTTGAATCAAACCAGTCTCATTAATTTAACCCACATCTCTGTTTAGCAAAATCGCATCACAAAAGAGATGTCTTTTACTAATATTGGAAACAATACAGACAACTTCAATTGTCTAGCAACAGGGTTTCTTAAGCTACGTTTCGGGACGCAAAGTGGGCCTGAGCATGTGAGAGGTAGTGTTGCCAAATCCTCAGTAAGGAAAGTAGCTATTGGTGGTCCTAAAAGTAGCTAGAAGTCGCTAAATGACATCATCACATAATTTTCATAATTGGCCGAGTGGATGTAATTGTGATTGACGCTGTAGGAGAGAGGAATAACGTCGCGGGAGAGACAAAAAGTGAGTAAAAACACCCTAAGTATGTTTAGAACTAAAATGGAACTTTCTTCTGTCGATTCTTGTCTTTTTTCTGAATACTCACTAAATATAGCGACAAAGTCGCTAAGTTGGCAACACTGGTGAGAGGTGGGTAGCGAGATATCAGTAATCAATTGTAATCACATACTATTTCTGTCACGAGATATGAGTAAACATTCAGAATCATACACTATTTCTTCATAATGTTGGTCGTTCGAGGACACTGCATTTCTCATTTGGCTCTCGAGCTTAAAAATGGTAAAAACGTCTGAAACAGCATAGTAAGTCTTAACTCGTTAAAAAAAAAAACATCTAAAATTAAATTGCAGTGCCGTGACCCGGATTCGAACCGGGGTTGCTGCGACCACAACGCAGAGTACTAACCACTATACGATCACGGCTGGCTTGAAGAGCTGACTTTGTAAAGCCTACATAGGCTGTGAAAGTGATGTGCACAAGCTGGCTAAACTCTTTTCATTTTGGTCTCGATAATGAATAAACTGAAGAAACAGTGGAGCTTTACACAGTCAGTCGGTAGGTTTTTTCACATTCGAAAAGTGCCCTTTTTCCGTGACATTGGAATATCTCAATTGCATCCTCCTCACGTCATCTAATTCTCTAAACCCATTGGTGAGAAAACCTGAGTGCCCTCCCCTCTGACCTTCTCCACCAATGTGAACAATAAAAAGGTACTGCTGAGATTTGAACTCAGGATCTCCTGTTTACTAGACAGGCACTTTAACCAACTAAGCCACAGCACCCATAAAAGTCATATATGTTGCAGATGTGAACACCCACACCTATTTGAATCAAACCAGTCTCATTAATTTAACCCACATCTCTGTTTAGCAAAATCGCATCACAAAAGAGATGTCTTTTACTAATATTGGAAACAATACAGACAACTTCAATTGTCTAGCAACAGGGTTTCTTAAGCTACGTTTCGGGACGCAAAGTGGGCCTGAGCATGTGAGAGGTAGTGTTGCCAAATCCTCAGTAAGGAAAGTAGCTATTGGTGGTCCTAAAAGTAGCTAGAAGTCGCTAAATGACATCATCACATAATTTTCATAATTGGCCGAGTGGATGTAATTGTGATTGACGCTGTAGGAGAGAGGAATAACGTCGCGGGAGAGACAAAAAGTGAGTAAAAAACACCCTAAGTATGTTTAGAACTAAAATTGAACTTTCTTCTGTCGATTCTTGTCTTTTTTCTGAATACTCACTAAATATAGCGACAAAGTCGCTAAGTTGGCAACACTGGTGAGAGGTGGGTAGCGAGATATCAGTAATCAATTGTAATCACATACTATTTCTGTCACGAGATATGAGTAAACATTCAGAATCATACACTATTTCTTCATAATGTTGGTCGTTCGAGGACACTGCATTTCTCATTTGGCTCTCGAGCTTAAAAATGGTAAAAACGTCTGAAACAGCATAGTAAGTCTTAACTCGTTAAAAAAAAACATCTAAAATTAAATTGCAGTGCCGTGACCCGGATTCGAACCGGGTTGCTGCGACCACAACGCAGAGACTAACCACTATACGATCACGGCTGGCTTGAAGAGCTGACTTTGTAAAGCCTACATAGGCTGTGAAAGTGATGTGCACAAGCTGGCTAAACTCTTTTCATTTTGGTCTCGATAATGAATAAACTGAAGAAACAGTGGAGCTTTACACAGTCGGTAGGTTTTTTCACATTCGAAAAGTGCCCTTTTTCCGTGACATTGGAATATCTCAATTGCATCCTCCTCACGTCATCTAATTCTCTAAACCCATTGGTGAGAAAACCTGAGTGCCCTCCCCTCTGACCTTCTCCACCAATGTGAACAATAAAAAGGTACTGCTGAGATTTGAACTCAGGATCTCCTGTTTACTAGACAGGCACTTTAACCAACTAAGCCACAGCACCCATAAAAGTCATATATGTTGCAGATGTGAACACCCACACCTATTTGAATCAAACCAGTCTCATTAATTTAACCCACATCTCTGTTTAGCAAAATCGCATCACAAAAGAGATGTCTTTTACTAATATTGGAAACAATACAGACAACTTCAATTGTCTAGCAACAGGGTTTCTTAAGCTACGTTTCGGGACGCAAAGTGGGCCTGAGCATGTGAGAGGTAGTGTTGCCAAATCCTCAGTAAGGAAAGTAGCTATTGGTGGTCCTAAAAGTAGCTAGAAGTCGCTAAATGACATCATCACATAATTTTCATAATTGGCCGAGTGGATGTAATTGTGATTGACGCTGTAGGAGAGAGGAATAACGTCGCGGGAGAGACAAAAAGTGAGTAAAAAACACCCTAAGTATGTTTAGAACTAAAATTGAACTTTCTTCTGTCGATTCTTGTCTTTTTCTGAATAATCACTAAATATAGCGACAAAGTCGCTAAGTTGGCAACACTGGTGAGAGGTGGGTAGCGAGATATCAGTAATCAATTGTAATCACATACTATTTCTGTCACGAGATATGAGTAAACATTCAGAATCATACACTATTTCTTCATAATGTTGGTCGTTCGAGGACACTGCATTTCTCATTTGGCTCTCGAGCTTAAAAATGGTAAAAACGTCTGAAACAGCATAGTAAGTCTTAACTCGTTAAAAAAAAACATCTAAAATTAAATTGCAGTGCCGTGACCCGGATTCAAACCGGGGTTGCTGCGACCACAACGCAGAGTACTAACCACTATACGATCACGGCTGGCTTGAAGAGCTGACTTTGTAAAGCCTACATAGGCTGTGAAAGTGATGTGCACAAGCTGGCTAAACTCTTTTCATTTTGGTCTCGATAATGAATAAACTGAAGAAACAGTGGAGCTTTACACAGTCGGTAGGTTTTTTCACATTCGAAAAGTGCCCTTTTTCCGTGACATTGGAATATCTCAATTGCATCCTCCTCACGTCATCTAATTCTCTAAACCCATTGGTGAGAAAACCTGAGTGCCCTCCCCTCTGACCTTCTCCACCAATGTGAACAATAAAAAGGTACTGCTGAGATTTGAACTCAGGATCTCCTGTTTACTAGACAGGCACTTTAACCAACTAAGCCACAGCACCCATAAAAGTCATATATGTTGCAGATGTGAACACCCACACCTATTTGAATCAAACCAGTCTCATTAATTTAACCCACATCTCTGTTTAGCAAAATCGCATCACAAAAGAGATGTCTTTTACTAATATTGGAAACAATACAGACAACTTCAATTGTCTAGCAACAGGGTTTCTTAAGCTACGTTTCGGGACGCAAAGTGGGCCTGAGCATGTGAGAGGTAGTGTTGCCAAATCCTCAGTAAGGAAAGTAGCTATTGGTGGTCCTAAAAGTAGCTAGAAGTCGCTAAATGACATCATCACATAATTTTCATAATTGGCCGAGTGGATGTAATTGTGATTGACGCTGTAGGAGAGAGGAATAACGTCGCGGGAGAGACAAAAGTGAGTAAAAAACACCCTAAGTATGTTTAGAACTAAAATTGAACTTTCTTCTGTCGATTCTTGTCTTTTTTCTGAATACTCACTAAATATAGCGACAAAGTCGCTAAGTTGGCAACACTGGTGAGAGGTGGGTAGCGAGATATCAGTAATCAATTGTAATCACATACTATTTCTGTCACGAGATATGAGTAAACATTCAGAATCATACACTATTTCTTCATAATGTTGGTCGTTCGAGGACACTGCATTTCTCATTTGGCTCTCGAGCTTAAAAATGGTAAAAACGTCTGAAACAGCATAGTAAGTCTTAACTCGTTAAAAAAAAAATTAAATTGCATCTAAAATTAAATTGCAGTGCCGTGACCCGGATTCGAACCGGGGTTGCTGCGACCACAACGCAGAGTACTAACCACTATACGATCACGGCTGGCTTGAAGAGCTGACTTTGTAAAGCCTACATAGGCTGTGAAAGTGATGTGCACAAGCTGGCTAAACTCTTTTCATTTTGGTCTCGATAATGAATAAACTGAAGAAACAGTGGAGCTTTACACAGTCGGTAGGTTTTTTCACATTCGAAAAGTGCCCTTTTTCCGTGACATTGGAATATCTCAATTGCATCCTCCTCACGTCATCTAATTCTCTAAACCCATTGGTGAGAAAACCTGAGTGCCCTCCCCTCTGACCTTCTCCACCAATGTGAACAATAAAAAGGTACTGCTGAGATTTGAACTCAGGATCTCCTGTTTACTAGACAGGCACTTTAACCAACTAAGCCACAGCACCCATAAAAGTCATATATGTTGCAGATGTGAACACCCACACCTATTTGAATCAAACCAGTCTCATTAATTTAACCCACATCTCTGTTTAGCAAAATCGCATCACAAAAGAGATGTCTTTTACTAATATTGGAAACAATACAGACAACTTCAATTGTCTAGCAACAGGGTTTCTTAAGCTACGTTTCGGGACGCAAAGTGGGCCTGAGCATGTGAGAGGTAGTGTTGCCAAATCCTCAGTAAGGAAAGTAGCTATTGGTGGTCCTAAAAGTAGCTAGAAGTCGCTAAATGACATCATCACATAATTTTCATAATTGGCCGAGTGGATGTAATTGTGATTGACGCTGTAGGAGAGAGGAATAACGTCGCGTGAGAGACAAAAAGTGAGTAAAAAACACCCTAAGTATTTTTAGAACTAAAATTGAACTTTCTTCTGTCGATTCTTGTCTTTTTTCTGAATACTCACTAAATATAGCGACAAAGTCGCTAAGTTGGCAACACTGGTGAGAGGTGGGTAGTGTAGATAATACTTTGATAACCATACCTATGCTTTATATCTAATGCTTCAGCACTTAGCAACGAAGGGCATAACCAAACGGAGACTACTAATATGTTTGCTATAATGTTGCTGTAACTGTTTTGGGTGCGCCTCTGCAAATGTTTCCACACATAGTCACGAAAACAGGAAGAGGGCCAAACCACAAGACTGGAGAAGTTGCATCTCGTGAGGACATAACTGCTGATGACAGGAACACACACACACACACCCAGCATTAAGCCTCAAGGGATCTTTTAGAACCACACACCCAGCATTAAGCCTCAAGGGATCTTTTAGAACCACACACCCAGCATTAAGCCTCAAGGGATCTTTTAGAACCACACACCCAGCATTAAGCCTCAAGGGATCATGGGCGTATCTGCTTTTGACATATGCAAACTAGTTGAGCAACACAAAACAGACATTAAGCAGGAACATTTTGAAACAATGTCAACAACAACCTTGGACCAATAAGGAGAGACAAGGCCCGGGTTTGGACCAATCCGAGGACCAGACCTTCCAGAATCAACCTACTTTCTGTACTGTATAAAACATGTATGCTGTCTAAATTAGGGGCTCTCTTTTTCTGACTCCCTCTGAGTTCGAGGAACAGAGCCCGTATACGCTGTACACAATACTTTTACTCTGAATAAACTGCAGGTTGTTAAACTTTAGCTCCTCGTCTGAACTGATCCTTGACCGACTCGCTCACCTAAGTATCTCACCTTTTATCAACAGAATTCTTGGTAGCAGAGGATGGTTTACTAAAGACCCATAAAACGTGAGAGAACGGGAGCGAATTGGTGAAAGGACGGTTCAAGGAGAAAGACGAGCCAATTGGGGGGATTGAGGACAAAACTCTGCTCAACTCGGAGAACTGATCTCAGGTCGACCACTAAAAAGGTAAGCAAAACCTGTTAAAACAAACTTTGCATATTGTCGTTTAGTCTACTCCAAATTTAAGATCAGTAATACCGAGTGTGAGTATGAGTTTTGTGTAAATTTAATTTAACAAAATTTCATTGAGCAGTGAAGTAAATGAATTGTGGAAATATGAATGCAATGTATTGACTGTTTAAAGTTAAGGTGATACAGAATTGAATTGTATGTGTTAAAGAATTGAGATGAGTTAGGTTGGAGGATATTGCAATGTTAGCTTGATTCTAGATACTATTCAGATATGTCGACAGCGTTCGATGAGGAATAGGTCTATTTGTTGATTAGTGATATTATTCAGAGATGTCAGCAGCGACTGATGAGGAATAAATCTTGATTCTAGATACTATTCAGATATGTCGACAGCGTTCGATGAGGAATAGGTCTATTTGTTGATTAGTGATATTATTCAGAGATGTCAGCAGCGACTGATGAGGAATAAATCTTGATTCTAGATACTATTCAGATATGTCGACAGCGTTCGATGAGGAATAGGTCTATTTGTTGATTAGTGATATTATTCAGAGATGTCAGCAGCGACTGATGAGGAATAAATCTAAGTGTTGAATATGACCAAAATGTTCGGTTGATACTACTACTAGGTGATTTACATACCATAACCTAGCTCATGACTGGTTAAATGTGTTGTAGAGTTGCTACCTGAGTACATGAAGTATACGAATGAGGCATATTGATAATTGACTAGTAACCCAACAGACTGGCTGTGACCGGTGAGGGTTTAACTGTACATAGCGTCTCACAAGGGTTTAATTGGGCTGTATTGTCTCACCAAAATCTGAATATATGACGGAGGAGCTCTGAGATAAGACAGAGTGTGAGCAATAGTGTCTCCTCGAATACAACGTTGTTATTAACTAACGACGGGCTAAGTATATTCTAATTATATTCAAGTAGTCTGGTAAAATTCCGATTAAGTTACGATTATGGTAAAAATATATCGCTGGACATTGGTGTGCCAGCCGATTGGCCAGTACTGTCGTCGGACGGTGTGTCTCACAAATCCTGACCGGTCAACTAAAAAGGGTAAGCAGACACCTGTTGTGGAAAACTAAAGTTCTGCACATTGGAGTTATACAAATTTAGTTTTGTGAGACACCTGTTTGATGTAAGTTACTAAATTTAAAATAGTTGAGAAAGTAATATCTCCATTGGCAACTGCAATTTTATTATTGATCAACCATACTTAATGGTGCATTGTGTATGGGATGTACTAGTATGCCTGGTTGGTAGGTGGTAACAGAGAACACTTACCACATGTATGAATGATGGGTAACGGGTGGCCACCAAAGCTTAAATGGATAGTCTGGGACTACATGTATGAGTGGTGAGTAACGAGTGATCACCAAAGTGCGAATAGAAAGTCGTATGATGCGAACGTGATGCACTAGGCAGGGCCAAGTGTGAATGACGGATATTTAAATTGAATACTCGGACTTGAGACCGATTTAGCCGTAGGGAAGGGGTATCACTTGGGTTTCAGTAAAGGCATGGGTTGTTGGCAGTATTGTAGTGTACATGGAATGTCGTTGGAAATAGAAAAGAGGTTGAGAACGCTGAAGTCCATTCTAGAATTCAATAAAGGCAGAGAGGATAAGGAGTGGAGGAGACTGGGTGAGAAGCTGTACAGAGTATGGACAGAAGGTGGGGCTATTGCATCTCCTACTGGTCTGCTTGCTGGGGAGAATTAAGATTTGTGTGTGTATGATGTAAATTGAAGTTTACTGGCGTAAATGAAGATTTGTGAGATTCAAATCGTGTGCATGAAATACGTTTGATATTCAGTCGGGGACTAATATCGGTATGAATGAGGTCGGGGATTTTTATGATAAGAATGTTGAAAAGTTGCAGGCTTGCTGATGAGAGTTATATCATAGAATATTGGGGGTGTGCATGACTGTTGGAAAAGGTGTTAAACTCTATTAACGTAAAATTCTGTGTGTAGAGTTATATTATGAGGTTTGAACTATACTAATATTGTGGAATTACATAATCAACATCTGAACATACTTACGTTAAACATTAATTGAGCCACTGAGTAATAGATAAGATATACACTAGGTACGGGGCGACGGGTGTGGTCGATGTAAGACGGGAGTGGTGTTCTAACCAAGTGCTGAGAAATAAGGTAGATTTATTTTGTTCTTTTAATTAGTTTACACAAGTTCTTCCCGGTTATTGATTTTGGTTTGATTGTTCAGATAAAACCACTGAAATTAAACAGGAGGTTAAGGTAGACTAACATTAGAATCTGTTTTCACTATGGGGAACAATGAAAGGCCCGCAGAGGGGATTGCAGGCTGAGGTTTTTATGTTAAAGGGACAGTGCACATTTAACACAGTTGTGTGTGTGTCTAATGGCTGGGGATTTAAGAAGTATTTTTGGGGAGACAATTTGGAGAAACACGAATAAAACATGAAACACAGAGACAAATTATTTGAGTTTGAGGGGATTTCCATGTTCCCAGAGACATGGTATTTTACAGCTGGGGTAAAGGCAGACGGAGGGGCCCACCCCGACTGCAAAGACCTTGAAAGTTGGAGAGAAGTGAGGAGAGTTTTGGAAGGGGGGCCAGAACAGGCAAAGATAGCAGTTGCTGAGTGGAGACAGGGGGGAGAGTTGGACATGTAGAAAATGTAGGGGGAGCTCCTACAGGATAATGTCAGAACATATGGATACTATACTAATCTTACCTAAGTCATTATTTAGAGTAGGTAAGGTTGATACCTGGGCAAAGCCAGATATCAAAAGGGGGATGGGTGTAAATTGTGGTCTAGGATAGGATGGGGACGGGTGTAAATTGTGGTCTAGGATAGGATGGGGACTATTGGATAAGAAACTAATAATAAAAAATAAAATAAAAATGTAAGCTAACAATTGGGCATAGAAGTTAAAGATGTAATCAGATAAAACATATGAGAAATTGTTTGTTAACCAAGCCTGTATGTCCAGGATTTTATGCATTACAGGTGAACTACAGGTGAAGTCACTCAATCCAGTCCCAGAGGCTTGGGGACCATAGAAGACCCCTGGTGACAGCTAGCTGAAAGAGCTGCCCAGATTCATATCGCACGGCGGAAGGGTAAGACACTTTTTCACTGTCGGACAATAAACAGAGTTCGGGAGAAGAACTGGAATTAACAGAATTCCGGGGGCTAACTCTCGAATGAAGTAAACCCTACCTGTCCTATCACCCCTGTTTTTGTCCATAGGAGTGAGGATGTGTCTGGCTCTGGCTAAGTGATGTGTATTTTGTTCCAAAATGAACATAAGAGATCCCTAGATCTGGGTGGACAGGAAGTTAGAGTAGAGATTACATGATAACCGGCTTTGGGGGGGATCCCACAAGGGTGGATAGGTTTTCCATGATATGGGGAAACCTGGGAGCAATGTTGAACTTTGTAAAGGTGATGAAATCCTACTAACCATAAAAAATATTGAGCTCTCTGATGCAGGCACTCACACCCTCGGACTACAAAGGACGAGGACAGACATGATGGGTGTGTTTTCTATTAAGGTACTGCCAAGACCAGAGGTAACCGGACACACTCCTCTACCACCACTGTGTTAAAAAAATACCATTCAGGTAATTAATGTTAGAGACTATTCGGCTATTGATCAATTAGGAACTGAGACTGGTTTTGATTATGGGAGATTGCCTGAAGCTGATTGCAGTAGTAACATAACCATTAATTCCACTTGGCCAGTTACAGGCCTAAACCAAACTAGTGGTCTGGCTGATGTGAGGTGGATGTGTGGAGCAAAAAAAAAGAGTGCTGAGACCCATTCTTAGAGGAGAATGGCAAGATAGGTGTGGTCTGACCAGTGATAATTCCACTGACCATTGTTGATGTTGCTGCTGAACAGCTGCTGAGTTCTGTAACCAGGGGACCTGAAAACATTCCATCCCATGGGAGACATAGACGTAGTGCTCCATGGACAGAGGATGTAGTTGACATACACTAACCTGTTGGGAGTGCCAGTGGGGGTTCCTCATGCGTTTCAGGCCTTGGGTAGGAATGATGGACTCTGGCACTTACTACCTATTATGGGTCCAGCCATAGTGGATGCTGGACAGACTGCATGGATTAATTATTCTACTATAATCAACAGCGTTTGGTGAATTACTCCCGTGATGCACTCACTGGTATGTCTGAACAGCTTGAGGCCACATTTGGGGTTTCCAGACAGAATAGACTTGCCTTGGATATGCTTCTTGCCAGTCAGGGGGACGTCTGCAAGATGTTCGGTAAACAATGTTGCACGTATATTCCTAATAATACCAGTCCAGATGGTGGTATATCTAAGGCGGGCTTGATGCACTATCTGCTAAGATGAGGTCCACAGGGGGTGGAGGAGTCTGTTCTCTTGGCCTGGTTTGGGAAGTACACTGGTATGATGGTTACTGGATTTCTGACCCTAATTCTTGTATTATTTGTTATTGATGTGATGTGCTGCTTGCATCATACCGTGTTTTAAGAAGTCTGTTACAGATGTGATGAAGGTTTCAGGAGAGGATGGGACTGACTGAGGATGACACATGGTATGCTGTGGGTGAGGTAGTAGAATAATTTTACACCACCACAGTTCCTTGTTATAAATTTTTATGATAGGTTTTCTTTCCAGTATGTTTGTTCTCCCTGTTGTGAAGGTTTGGAGTCCCTGGGTGGCAAGGAGCCCACCTGGTACAGGATAGGAGTAGCTGAGAGGACCAGATGGTTTCTAATAATTCTTTACTGTTTTCCATGACCAAAGTTTTATCCTACATCTTACATGTCAATAACAATAAAGTTTTATCCTGTTTTTGATAAGTGACACCCTTGTGGGTGACAAGAGGGGGAAATTATTTTTCTTTATGGGCCATTTCCGTATAGACTTACCTAGTTTAGGCTATTTTTCCTTTTTGGATTATGTTTTCGTTTTTGCTTGGAGTAATGTCTCTGGACTATATCACATCTCTTAGGAGATGTGAAGAGAGGGAGCAGGAAAAAGTTGGCTTATGTAGAATATCATTTTTCCTTTCATTTTGAGCTGTTGTTCTCCGCTCTGTTACATGAGGGTTGTAAATTCCTAGGTGGCTTAGTACATAGTGGGATTGAGCTGGGAACATGGTGGGAATACATATACATCCATTTATTTTTAATGTTGTGCCTTATTTCATACCCCCTTTGGGAAAAGTTTTCTTTTGTATCAGAATCTAGTTAGGTTGTGTCACGTCTCTGGGGAGACGTGAAGAGAGGGATTTGTAGATAATACTTTGATAACCATACCTATGCTTTATATCTAATGCTTCAGCACTTAGCAACGAAGGGCATAACCAAACGGAGACTACTAATATGTTTGCTATAATGTTGCTGTAACTGTTTTGGGTGCGCCTCTGCAAATGTTTCCACACATAGTCACGAAAACAGGAAGAGGGCCAAACCACAAGACTGGAGAAGTTGCATCTTTGTGAGGACATAACTGCTGATGACAGGAACACACACACACACACTCCAGCATTAAGCCTCAAGGGATCTTTTAGAACCACACACCCAGCATTAAGCCTCAAGGGATCTTTTAGAACCACACACCCAGCATTAAGCCTCAAGGGATCTTTTAGAACCACACACCCAGCATTAAGCCTCAAGGGATCATGGGCGTATCTGCTTTTGACATATGTACGCTAGTTGAGCAACGCAAAACAGACATTAAGCGGGAACATTTTGAAACAATGTCAACAACAACCTTGGACCAATAAGGAGAGACAAGGCCCGGGTTTGGACCAATCCGAGGACCAGACCTTCCAGAATCAACCTACTTTCTGTACTGTATAAAACATGTATGCTGTCTAAATTAGGGGCTCTCTTTTTCTGACTCCCTGTAGCGAGATATCAGTAATCAATTGTAATCACATACTATTTCTGTCACGAGATATGAGTAAACATTCAGAATCATACACTATTTCTTCATAATGTTGGTCGTTCGAGGACACTGCATTTCTCATTTGGCTCTCGAGCTTAAAAATGGTAAAAACGTCTGAAACAGCATAGTAAGTCTTAACTCGTTAAAAAAAAACATCTAAAATTAAATTGCAGTGCCGTGACCGGCTGGCTTGAAGAGCTTTTGTAAAGCCTACATAGAACCGGGGGTTGCTGCGACCACAACGCAGAGTACTAACCACTATACGATCACGGCTGGCTTGAAGAGCTGACTTTGTAAAGCCTACATAGGCTGTGAAAGTGATGTGCACAAGCTGGCTAAACTCTTTTTTCATTTTGGTCTCGATAATGAATAAACTGAAGAAACAGTGGAGCTTTACACAGTCGGTAGGTTTTTTCACATTCGAAAAGTGCCCTTTTTCCGTGACATTGGAATATCTCAATTGCATCCTCCTCACGTCATCTAATTCTCTAAACCCATTGGTGAGAAAACCTGAGTGCCCTCCCCTCTGACCTTCTCCACCAATGTGAACAATAAAAAGGTACTGCTGAGATTTGAACTCAGGATCTCCTGTTTACTAGACAGGCACTTTAACCAACTAAGCCACAGCACCCATAAAAGTCATATATGTTGCAGATGTGAACACCCACACCTATTTGAATCAAACCAGTCTCATTAATTTAACCCACATCTCTGTTTAGCAAAATCGCATCACAAAAGAGATGTCTTTTACTAATATTGGAAACAATACAGACAACTTCAATTGTCTAGCAACAGGGTTTCTTAAGCTACGTTTCGGGACGCAAAGTGGGCCTGAGCATGTGAGAGGTAGTGTTGCCAAATCCTCAGTAAGGAAAGTAGCTATTGGTGGTCCTAAAAGTAGCTAGAAGTCGCTAAATGACATCATCACATAATTTTCATAATTGGCCAAGTGGATGTAATTGTGATTGACGCTGTAGGAGAGAGGAATAACGTCGCGGGAGAGACAAAAAGTGAGTAAAAAACACCCTAAGTATGTTTAGAACTAAAATTGAACTTTCTTCTGTCGATTCTTGTCTTTTTTCTGAATACTCACTAAATATAGCGACAAAGTCGCTAAGTTGGCAACACTGGTGAGAGGTGGGTAGCGAGATATCAGTAATCAATTGTAATCACATACTATTTCTGTCACGAGATATGAGTAAACATTCAGAATCATACACTATTTCTTCATAATGTTGGTCGTTCGAGGACACTGCATTTCTCATTTGGCTCTCGAGCTTAAAAATGGTAAAAACGTCTGAAACAGCATAGTAAGTCTTAACTCGTTAAAAAAAAACTTCTAAAATTAATTGCAGTGCCGTGACCCGGATTCGCCGGGGTTGACCCGGTATTATACGAACCTGGGAAGAGCTTGCTGCTGTGACCACAACGCAGAGTACTAACCACTATACGATCACGGCTGGCTTGAAGAGCTGACTTTGTAAAGCCTACATAGGCTGTGAAAGTGATGTGCACAAGCTGGCTAAACTCTTTTCATTTTGGTCTCGATAATGAATAAACTGAAGAAACAGTGGAGCTTTACACAGTCGGTAGGTTTTTTCACATTCGAAAAGTGCCCTTTTTCCGTGACATTGGAATATCTCAATTGCATCCTCCTCACGTCATCTAATTCTCTAAACCCATTGGTGAGAAAACCTGAGTGCCCTCCCCTCTGACCTTCTCCACCAATGTGAACAATAAAAAGGTACTGCTGAGATTTGAACTCAGGATCTCCTGTTTACTAGACAGGCACTTTAACCAACTAAGCCACAGCACCCATAAAAGTCATATATGTTGCAGATGTGAACACCCACACCTATTTGAATCAAACCAGTCTCATTAATTAATTTAACCCACATCTCTGTTTAGCAAAATCGCATCACAAAAGAGATGTCTTTTACTAATATTGGAAACAATACAGACAACTTCAATTGTCTAGCAACAGGGTTTCTTAAGCTACGTTTCGGGACGCAAAGTGGGCCTGAGCATGTGAGAGGTAGTGTTGCCAAATCCTCAGTAAGGAAAGTAGCTATTGGTGGTCCTAAAAGTAGCTAGAAGTCGCTAAATGACATCATCACATAATTTTCATAATTGGCCAAGTGGATGTAATTGTGATTGACGCTGTAGGAGAGAGGAATAACGTCGCGGGAGAGACAAAAAGTGAGTAAAAAACACCCTAAGTATGTTTAGAACTAAAATTGAACTTTCTTCTGTCGATTCTTGTCTTTTTTCTGAATACTCACTAAATATAGCGACAAAGTCGCTAAGTTGGCAACACTGGTGAGAGGTGGGTAGCGAGATATCAGTAATCAATTGTAATCACATACTATTTCTGTCACGAGATATGAGTAAACATTCAGAATCATACACTATTTCTTCATAATGTTGGTCGTTCGAGGACACTGCATTTCTCATTTGGCTCTCGAGCTTAAAAATGGTAAAAACGTCTGAAACAGCATAGTAAGTCTTAACTCGTTAAAAAAAAAAACTTCTAAAATTAAATTGCAGTGCCGTGACCCGGATTCGAACCGGGGTTGCTGCGACCACAACGCAGAGTACTAACCACTATACGATCACGGCTGGCTTGAAGAGCTGACTTTGTAAAGCCTACATAGGCTGTGAAAGTGATGTGCACAAGCTGGCTAAACTCTTTTCATTTTGGTCTCGATAATGAATAAACTGAAGAAACAGTGGAGCTTTACACAGTCGGTAGGTTTTTTCACATTCGAAAAGTGCCCTTTTTCCGTGACATTGGAATATCTCAATTGCATCCTCCTCACGTCATCTAATTCTCTAAACCCATTGGTGAGAAAACCTGAGTGCCCTCCCCTCTGACCTTCTCCACCAATGTGAACAATAAAAAGGTACTGCTGAGATTTGAACTCAGGATCTCCTGTTTACTAGACAGGCACTTTAACCAACTAAGCCACAGCACCCATAAAAGTCATATATGTTGCAGATGTGAACACCCACACCTATTTGAATCAAACCAGTCTCATTAATTTAACCCACATCTCTGTTTAGCAAAATCGCATCACAAAAGAGATGTCTTTTACTAATATTGGAAACAATACAGACAACTTCAATTGTCTAGCAACAGGGTTTCTTAAGCTACGTTTCGGGACGCAAAGTGGGCCTGAGCATGTGAGAGGTAGTGTTGCCAAATCCTCAGTAAGGAAAGTAGCTATTGGTGGTCCTAAAAGTAGCTAGAAGTCGCTAAATGACATCATCACATAATTTTCATAATTGGCCAAGTGGATGTAATTGTGATTGACGCTGTAGGAGAGAGGAATAACGTCGCGGGAGAGACAAAAAGTGAGTAAAAAACACCCTAAGTATGTTTAGAACTAAAATTGAACTTTCTTCTGTCGATTCTTGTCTTTTTTCTGAATACTCACTAAATATAGCGACAAAGTCGCTAAGTTGGCAACACTGGTGAGAGGTGGGTAGCGAGATATCAGTAATCAATTGTAATCACATACTATTTCTGTCACGAGATATGAGTAAACATTCAGAATCATACACTATTTCTTCATAATGTTGGTCGTTCGAGGACACTGCATTTCTCATTTGGCTCTCGAGCTTAAAAATGGTAAAAACGTCTGAAACAGCATAGTAAGTCTTAACTCGTTAAAAAAAAACTTCTAAAATTAAATTGCAGTGCCGTGACCCGGATTCGAACCGGGGTTGCTGCGACCACAACGCAGAGTACTAACCACTATACGATCACGGCTGGCTTCAAGAGCTGACTTTGTAAAGCCTACATAGGCTGTGAAAGTGATGTGCACAAGCTGGCTAAACTCTTTTCATTTTGGTCTCGATAATGAATAAACTGAAGAAACAGTGGAGCTTTACACAGTCGGTAGGTTTTTTCACATTCGAAAAGTGCCCTTTTTCCGTGACATTGGAATATCTCAATTGCATCCTCCTCACGTCATCTAATTCTCTAAACCCATTGGTGAGAAAACCTGAGTGCCCTCCCCTCTGACCTTCTCCACCAATGTGAACAATAAAAAGGTACTGCTGAGATTTGAACTCAGGATCTCCTGTTTACTAGACAGGCACTTTAACCAACTAAGCCACAGCACCCATAAAAGTCATATATGTTGCAGATGTGAACACCCACACCTATTTGAATCAAACCAGTCTCATTAATTTAACCCACATCTCTGTTTAGCAAAATCGCATCACAAAAGAGATGTCTTTTACTAATATTGGAAACAATACAGACAACTTCAATTGTCTAGCAACAGGGTTTCTTAAGCTACGTTTCGGGACGCAAAGTGGGCCTGAGCATGTGAGAGGTAGTGTTGCCAAATCCTCAGTAAGGAAAGTAGCTATTGGTGGTCCTAAGTAGCTAGAAGTCGCTAAATGACATCATCACATAATTTTCATAATTGGCCAAGTGGATGTAATTGTGATTGACGCTGTAGGAGAGAGGAATAACGTCGCGGGAGAGACAAAAAGTGAGTAAAAAACACCCTAAGTATGTTTAGAACTAAAATTGAACTTTCTTCTGTCGATTCTTGTCTTTTTTCTGAATACTCACTAAATATAGCGACAAAGTCGCTAAGTTGGCAACACTGGTGAGAGGTGGGTAGCGAGATATCAGTAATCAATTGTAATCACATACTATTTCTGTCACGAGATATGAGTAAACATTCAGAATCATACACTATTTCTTCATAATGTTGGTCGTTCGAGGACACTGCATTTCTCATTTGGCTCTCGAGCTTAAAAATGGTAAAAACGTCTGAAACAGCATAGTAAGTCTTAACTCGTTAAAAAAAAACTTCTAAAATTAAATTGCAGTGCCGTGACCCGGATTCGAACCTGGGGTTGCTGCGACCAAACGAAGAGTACTAACCACTATACGAGAGTACTAACCACTATACGATCACGGCTGGCTTCAAGAGCTGACTTTGTAAAGCCTACATAGGCTGTGAAAGTGATGTGCACAAGCTGGCTAAACTCTTTTCATTTTGGTCTCGATAATGAATAAACTGAAGAAACAGTGGAGCTTTACACAGTCGGTAGGTTTTTTCACATTCGAAAAGTGCCCTTTTTCCGTGACATTGGAATATCTCAATTGCATCCTCCTCACGTCATCTAATTCTCTAAACCCATTGGTGAGAAAACCTGAGTGCCCTCCCCTCTGACCTTCTCCACCAATGTGAACAATAAAAAGGTACTGCTGAGATTTGAACTCAGGATCTCCTGTTTACTAGACAGGCACTTTAACCAACTAAGCCACAGCACCCATAAAAGTCATATATGTTGCAGATGTGAACACCCACACCTATTTGAATCAAACCAGTCTCATTAATTTAACCCACATCTCTGTTTAGCAAAATCGCATCACAAAAGATGATTTACTAATATTGGAAACAATACAGACAACTTCAATTGTCTAGCAACAGGGTTTCTTAAGCTACGTTTCGGGACGCAAAGTGGGCCTGAGCATGTGAGAGGTAGTGTTGCCAAATCCTCAGTAAGGAAAGTAGCTATTGGTGGTCCTAAAAGTAGCTAGAAGTCGCTAAATGACATCATCACATAATTTTCATAATTGGCCAAGTGGATGTAATTGTGATTGACGCTGTAGGAGAGAGGAATAACGTCGCGGGAGAGACAAAAAGTGAGTAAAAAACACCCTAAGTATGTTTAGAACTAAAATTGAACTTTCTTCTGTCGATTCTTGTCTTTTTTCTGAATACTCACTAAATATAGCGACAAAGTCGCTAAGTTGGCAACACTGGTGAGAGGTGGGTAGCGAGATATCAGTAATCAATTGTAATCACATACTATTTCTGTCACGAGATATGAGTAAACATTCAGAATCATACACTATTTCTTCATAATGTTGGTCGTTCGAGGACACTGCATTTCTCATTTGGCTCTCGAGCTTAAAAATGGTAAAAACGTCTGAAACAGCATAGTAAGTCTTAACTCGTTAAAAAAAAACTTCTAAAATTAAATTGCAGTGCCGTGACCCGGATTCGAACCGGGGTTGCTGCGACCACAACGCAGAGTACTAACCACTATACGATCACGGCTGGCTTCAAGAGCTGACTTTGTAAAGCCTACATAGGCTGTGAAAGTGATGTGCACAAGCTGGCTAAACTCTTTTCATTTTGGTCTCGATAATGAATAAACTGAAGAAACAGTGGAGCTTTACACAGTCGGTAGGTTTTTTCACATTCGAAAAGTGCCCTTTTTCCGTGACATTGGAATATCTCAATTGCATCCTCCTCACGTCATCTAATTCTCTAAACCCATTGGTGAGAAAACCTGAGTGCCCTCCCCTCTGACCTTCTCCACCAATGTGAACAATAAAAAGGTACTGCTGAGATTTGAACTCAGGATCTCCTGTTACTAGACAGGCACTTTAACCAACTAAGCCACAGCACCCATAAAAGTCATATATGTTGCAGATGTGAACACCCACACCTATTTGAATCAAACCAGTCTCATTAATTTAACCCACATCTCTGTTTAGCAAAATCGCATCACAAAAGAGATGTCTTTTACTAATATTGGAAACAATACAGACAACTTCAATTGTCTAGCAACAGGGTTTCTTAAGCTACGTTTCGGGACGCAAAGTGGGCCTGAGCATGTGAGAGGTAGTGTTGCCAAATCCTCAGTAAGGAAAGTAGCTATTGGTGGTCCTAAAAGTAGCTAGAAGTCGCTAAATGACATCATCACATAATTTTCATAATTGGCCAAGTGGATGTAATTGTGATTGACGCTGTAGGAGAGAGGAATAACGTCGCGGGAGAGACAAAAAGTGAGTAAAAAACACCCTAAGTATGTTTAGAACTAAAATTGAACTTTCTTCTGTCGATTCTTGTCTTTTTTCTGAATATCACTTAAATATAGCGACAAAGTCGCTAAGTTGGCAACACTGGTGAGAGGTGGGTAGCGAGATATCAGTAATCAATTGTAATCACATACTATTTCTGTCACGAGATATGAGTAAACATTCAGAATCATACACTATTTCTTCATAATGTTGGTCGTTCGAGGACACTGCATTTCTCATTTGGCTCTCGAGCTTAAAAATGGTAAAAACGTCTGAAACAGCATAGTAAGTCTTAACTCGTTAAAAAAAAAAACTTCTAAAATTAAATTGCAGTGCCGTGACCCGGATTCGAACCGGGGTTGCTGCGACCACAACGCAGAGTACTAACCACTATACGATCACGGCTGGCTTCAAGAGCTGACTTTGTAAAGCCTACATAGGCTGTGAAAGTGATGTGCACAAGCTGGCTAAACTCTTTTCATTTTGGTCTCGATAATGAATAAACTGAAGAAACAGTGGAGCTTTACACAGTCGGTAGGTTTTTTCACATTCGAAAAGTGCCCTTTTTCCGTGACATTGGAATATCTCAATTGCATCCTCCTCACGTCATCTCTAATTCTCTAAACCCATTGGTGAGAAAACCTGAGTGCCCTCCCCTCTGACCTTCTCCACCAATGTGAACAATAAAAAGGTACTGCTGAGATTTGAACTCAGGATCTCCTGTTTACTAGACAGGCACTTTAACCAACTAAGCCACAGCACCCATAAAAGTCATATATGTTGCAGATGTGAACACCCACACCTATTTGAATCAAACCAGTCTCATTAATTTAACCCACATCTCTGTTTAGCAAAATCGCATCACAAAAGAGATGTCTTTTACTAATATTGGAAACAATACAGACAACTTCAATTGTCTAGCAACAGGGTTTCTTAAGCTACGTTTCGGGACGCAAAGTGGGCCTGAGCATGTGAGAGGTAGTGTTGCCAAATCCTCAGTAAGGAAAGTAGCTATTGGTGGTCCTAAAAGTAGCTAGAAGTCGCTAAATGACATCATCACATAATTTTCATTGTGATTGACGCTGTAGGAGAGAGGAATAACGTCGCGGGAGAGACAAAAAGTGAGTAAAAAACACCCTAAGTATGTTTAGAACTAAAATTGAACTTTCTTCTGTCGATTCTTGTCTTTTTTCTGAATACTCACTAAATATAGCGACAAAGTCGCTAAGTTGGCAACACTGGTGAGAGGTGGGTAGCGAGATATCAGTAATCAATTGTAATCACATACTATTTCTGTCACGAGATATGAGTAAACATTCAGAATCATACACTATTTCTTCATAATGTTGGTCGTTCGAGGACACTGCATTTCTCATTTGGCTCTCGAGCTTAAAAATGGTAAAAACGTCTGAAACAGCATAGTAAGTCTTAACTCGTTAAAAAAAAAAACTTCTAAAATTAAATTGCAGTGCCGTGACCCGGATTCGAACCGGGGTTGCTGCGACCACAACGCAGAGTACTAACCACTATACGATCACGGCTGGCTTGGCTTCAAGAGCTGACTTTGTAAAGCCTACATAGGCTGTGAAAGTGATGTGCACAAGCTGGCTAAACTCTTTTCATTTTGGTCTCGATAATGAATAAACTGAAGAAACAGTGGAGCTTTACACAGTCGGTAGGTTTTTTCACATTCGAAAAGTGCCCTTTTTCCGTGACATTGGAATATCTCAATTGCATCCTCCTCACGTCATCTCTAATTCTCTAAACCCATTGGTGAGAAAACCTGAGTGCCCTCCCCTCTGACCTTCTCCACCAATGTGAACAATAAAAAGGTACTGCTGAGATTTGAACTCAGGATCTCCTGTTTACTAGACAGGCACTTTAACCAACTAAGCCACAGCACCCATAAAAGTCATATATGTTGCAGATGTGAACACCCACACCTATTTGAATCAAACCAGTCTCATTAATTTAACCCACATCTCTGTTTAGCAAAATCGCATCACAAAAGAGATGTCTTTTACTAATATTGGAAACAATACAGACAACTTCAATTGTCTAGCAACAGGGTTTCTTAAGCTACGTTTCGGGACGCAAAGTGGGCCTGAGCATGTGAGAGGTAGTGTTGCCAAATCCTCAGTAAGGAAAGTAGCTATTGGTGGTCCTAAAAGTAGCTAGAAGTCGCTAAATGACATCATCACATAATTTTCATAATTGGCCAAGTGGATGTAATTGTGATTGACGCTGTAGGAGAGAGGAATAACGTCGCGGGAGAGACAAAAAGTGAGTAAAAAACACCCTAAGTATGTTTAGAACTAAAATTGAACTTTCTTCTGTCGATTCTTGTCTTTTTTCTGAATACTCACTAAATATAGCGACAAAGTCGCTAAGTTGGCAACACTGGTGAGAGGTGGGTAGCGAGATATCAGTAATCAATTGTAATCACATACTATTTCTGTCACGAGATATGAGTAAACATTCAGAATCATACACTATTTCTTCATAATGTTGGTCGTTCGAGGACACTGCATTTCTCATTTGGCTCTCGAGCTTAAAAATGGTAAAACGTCTGAAACAGCATAGTAAGTCTTAACTCGTTAAAAAAAAAACTTCTAAAATTAAATTGCAGTGCCGTGACCCGGATTCGAACCGGGGTTGCTGCGACCACAACGCAGAGTACTAACCACTATACGATCACGGCTGGCTTCAAGAGCTGACTTTGTAAAGCCTACATAGGCTGTGAAAGTGATGTGCACAAGCTGGCTAAACTCTTTTCATTTTGGTCTCGATAATGAATAAACTGAAGAAACAGTGGAGCTTTACACAGTCGGTAGGTTTTTTCACATTCGAAAAGTGCCCTTTTTCCGTGACATTGGAATATCTCAATTGCATCCTCCTCACGTCATCTCTAATTCTCTAAACCCATTGGTGAGAAAACCTGAGTGCCCTCCCCTCTGACCTTCTCCACCAATGTGAACAATAAAAAGGTACTGCTGAGATTTGAACTCAGGATCTCCTGTTTACTAGACAGGCACTTTAACCAACTAAGCCACAGCACCCATAAAAGTCATATATGTTGCAGATGTGAACACCCACACCTATTTGAATCAAACCAGTCTCATTAATTTAACCCACATCTCTGTTTAGCAAAATCGCATCACAAAAGAGATGTATTTTACTAATATTGGAAACAATACAGACAACTTCAATTGTCTAGCAACAGGGTTTCTTAAGCTACGTTTCGGGACGCAAAGTGGGCCTGAGCATGTGAGAGGTAGTGTTGCCAAATCCTCAGTAAGGAAAGTAGCTATTGGTGGTCCTAAAAGTAGCTAGAAGTCGCTAAATGACATCATCACATAATTTTCATAATTGGCCAAGTGGATGTAATTGTGATTGACGCTGTAGGAGAGAGGAATAACGTCGCGGGAGAGACAAAAAGTGAGTAAAAAACACCCTAAGTATGTTTAGAACTAAAATTGAACTTTCTTCTGTCGATTCTTGTCTTTTTTCTGAATACTCACTAAATATAGCGACAAAGTCGCTAAGTTGGCAACACTGGTGAGAGGTGGTAGCGAGATATCAGTAATCAATTGTAATCACATACTATTTCTGTCACGAGATATGAGTAAACATTCAGAATCATACACTATTTCTTCATAATGTTGGTCGTTCGAGGACACTGCATTTCTCATTTGGCTCTCGAGCTTAAAAATGGTAAAAACGTCTGAAACAGCATAGTAAGTCTTAACTCGTTAAAAAAAAAAAAACTTCTAAAATTAAATTGCAGTGCCGTGACCCGGATTCGAACCGGGGTTGCTGCGACCACAACGCAGAGTACTAACCACTATACGATCACGGCTGGCTTCAAGAGCTGACTTTGTAAAGCCTACATAGGCTGTGAAAGTGATGTGCACAAGCTGGCTAAACTCTTTTCATTTTGGTCTCGATAATGAATAAACTGAAGAAACAGTGGAGCTTTACACAGTCGGTAGGTTTTTTCACATTCGAAAAGTGCCCTTTTTCCGTGACATTGGAATATCTCAATTGCATCCTCCTCACGTCATCTCTAATTCTCTAAACCCATTGGTGAGAAAACCTGAGTGCCCTCCCCTCTGACCTTCTCCACCAATGTGAACAATAAAAAGGTACTGCTGAGATTTGAACTCAGGATCTCCTGTTTACTAGACAGGCACTTTAACCAACTAAGCCACAGCACCCATAAAAGTAAAATATGTTGCAGATGTGAACACCCACACCTATTTGAATCAAACCAGTCTCATTAATTTAACCCACATCTCTGTTTAGCAAAATCGCATCACAAAAGAGATGTCTTTTACTAATATTGGAAACAATACAGACAACTTCAATTGTCTAGCAACAGGGTTTCTTAAGCTACGTTTCGGGACGCAAGTGGGCCTGAGCATGTGAGAGGTAGTGTTGCCAAATCCTCAGTAAGGAAAGTAGCTATTGGTGGTCCTAAAAGTAGCTAGAAGTCGCTAAATGACATCATCACATAATTTTCATAATTGGCCAAGTGGATGTAATTGTGATTGACGGTGTAGGAGAGAGGAATAATCGCGGGAGAGACAAAAAGTGAGTAAAAAACACCCTAAGTATGTTTAGAACTAAAATTGAACTTTCTTCTGTCGATTCTTGTCTTTTTTCTGAATACTCACTAAATATAGCGACAAAGTCGCTAAGTTGGCAACACTGGTGAGAGGTGGGTAGCGAGATATCAGTAATCAATTGTAATCACATACTATTTCTGTCACGAGATATGAGTAAACATTCAGAATCATACACTATTTCTTCATAATGTTGGTCGTTCGAGGACACTGCATTTCTCATTTGGCTCTCGAGCTTAAAAATGGTAAAAACGTCTGAAACAGCATAGTAAGTCTTAACTCGTTAAAAAAAAAAACTTCTAAAATTAAATTGCAGTGCCGTGACCCGGATTCGAACCGGGGTTGCTGCGACCACAACGCAGAGTACTAACCACTATACGATCACGGCTGGCTTCAAGAGCTGACTTTGTAAAGCCTACATAGGCTGTGAAAGTGATGTGCACAAGCTGGCTAAACTCTTTTCATTTTGGTCTCGATAATGAATAAACTGAAGAAACAGTGGAGCTTTACACAGTCGGTAGGTTTTTTCTCATTCGAAAAGTGCCCTTTTTCCGTGACATTGGAATATCTCAATTGCATCCTCCTCACGTCATCTCTAATTCTCTAAACCCATTGGTGAGAAAACCTGAGTGCCCTCCCCTCTGACCTTCTCCACCAATGTGAACAATAAAAAGGTACTGCTGAGATTTGAACTCAGGATCTCCTGTTTACTAGACAGGCACTTTAACCAACTAAGCCACAGCACCCATAAAAGTCAAATATGTTGCAGATGTGAACACCCACACCTATTTGAATCAAACCAGTCTCATTAATTTAACCCACATCTCTGTTTAGCAAAATCGCATCACAAAAGAGATGTCTTTTACTAATATTGGAAACAATACAGACAACTTCAATTGTCTAGCAACAGGGTTTCTTAAGCTACGTTTCGGGACGCAAAGTGGGCCTGAGCATGTGAAGGTAGTGTTGCCAAATCCTCAGTAAGGAAAGTAGCTATTGGTGGTCCTAAAAGTAGCTAGAAGTCGCTAAATGACATCATCACATAATTTTCATAATTGGCCAAGTGGATGTAATTGTGATTGACGCTGTAGGAGAGAGGAATAACGTCGCGGGAGAGACAAAAAGTGAGTAAAAAACACCCTAAGTATGTTTAGAACTAAAATTGAACTTTCTTCTGTCGATTCTTGTCTTTTTTCTGAATACTCACTAAATATAGCGACAAAGTCGCTAAGTTGGCAACACTGGTGAGAGGTGGGTAGCGAGATATCAGTAATCAATTGTAATCACATACTATTTCTGTCACGAGATATGAGTAAACATTCAGAATCATACACTATTTCTTCATAATGTTGGTCGTTCGAGGACACTGCATTTCTCATTTGGCTCTCGAGCTTAAAAATGGTAAAAACGTCTGAAACAGCATAGTAAGTCTTAACTCGTTAAAAAAAAAACTTCTAAAATTAAATTGCAGTGCCGTGACCCGGATTCGAACCGGGGTTGCTGCGACCACAACGCAGAGTACTAACCACTATACGATCACGGCTGGCTTCAAGAGCTGACTTTGTAAAGCCTACATAGGCTGTGAAAGTGATGTGCACAAGCTGGCTAAACTCTTTTCATTTTGGTCTCGATAATGAATAAACTGAAGAAACAGTGGAGCTTTACACAGTCGGTAGGTTTTTTCACATTCGAAAAGTGCCCTTTTTCCGTGACATTGGAATATCTCAATTGCATCCTCCTCACGTCATCTCTAATTCTCTAAACCCATTGGTGAGAAAACCTGAGTGCCCTCCCCTCTGACCTTCTCCACCAATGTGAACAATAAAAAGGTACTGCTGAGATTTGAACTCAGGATCTCCTGTTTACTAGACAGGCACTTTAACCAACTAAGCCACAGCACCCATAAAAGTCATATATGTTGCAGATGTGAACACCCACACCTATTTGAATCAAACCAGTCTCATTAATTTAACCCACATCTCTGTTTAGCAAAATCGCATCACAAAAGAGATGTCTTTTACTAATATTGGAAACAATACAGACAACTTCAATTGTCTAGCAACAGGGTTTCTTAAGCTACGTTTCGGGACGCAAAGTGGGCCTGAGCATGTGAGAGGTAGTGTTGCCAAATCCTCAGTAAGGAAAGTAGCTATTGGTGGTCCTAAAAGTAGCTAGAAGTCGCTAAATGACATCATCACATAATTTTCATAATTGGCCAAGTGGATGTAATTGTGATTGACGCTGTAGGAGAGAGGAATAACGTCGCGGGAGAGACAAAAAGTGAGTAAAAAACACCCTAAGTATGTTTAGAACTAAAATTGAACTTTCTTCTGTCGATTCTTGTCTTTTTTCTGAATACTCACTAAATATAGCGACAAAGTCGCTAAGTTGGCAACACTGGTGAGAGGTGGGTAGCGAGATATCAGTAATCAATTGTAATCACATACTATTTCTGTCACGAGATATGAGTAAACATTCAGAATCATACACTATTTCTTCATAATGTTGGTCGTTCGAGGACACTGCATTTCTCATTTGGCTCTCGAGCTTAAAAATGGTAAAAACGTCTGAAACAGCATAGTAAGTCTTAACTCGTTAAAAAAAAAAACTAAAATTAAATTGCAGTGCCGTGACCCGGATTCGAACCGGGGTTGCTGCGACCACAACGCAGAGTACTAACCACTATACGATCACGGCTGGCTTCAAGAGCTGACTTTGTAAAGCCTACATAGGCTGTGAAAGTGATGTGCACAAGCTGGCTAAACTCTTTTCATTTTGGTCTCGATAATGAATAAACTGAAGAAACAGTGGAGCTTTACACAGTCGGTAGGTTTTTTCACATTCGAAAAGTGCCCTTTTTCCGTGACATTGGAATATCTCAATTGCATCCTCCTCACGTCATCTCTAATTCTCTAAACCCATTGGTGAGAAAACCTGAGTGCCCTCCCCTCTGACCTTCTCCACCAATGTGAAACAATAAAAAGGTACTGCTGAGATTTGAACTCAGGATCTCCTGTTTACTAGACAGGCACTTTAACCAACTAAGCCACAGCACCCATAAAAGTCATATATGTTGCAGATGTGAACACCCACACCTATTTGAATCAAACCAGTCTCATTAATTTAACCCACATCTCTGTTTAGCAAAATCGCATCACAAAAGAGATGTCTTTTACTAATATTGGAAACAATACAGACAACTTCAATTGTCTAGCAACAGGGTTTCTTAAGCTACGTTTCGGGACGCAAAGTGGGCCTGAGCATGTGAGAGGTAGTGTTGCCAAATCCTCAGTAAGGAAAGTAGCTATTGGTGGTCCTAAAAGTAGCTAGAAGTCGCTAAATGACATCATCACATAATTTTCATAATTGGCCAAGTGGATGTAATTGTGATTGACGCTGTAGGAGAGAGGAATAACGTCGCGGGAGAGACAAAAAGTGAGTAAAAAACACCCTAAGTATGTTTAGAACTAAAATTGAACTTTCTTCTGTCGATTCTTGTCTTTTTTCTGAATACTCACTAAATATAGCGACAAAGTCGCTAAGTTGGCAACACTGGTGAGAGGTGGGTAGCGAGATATCAGTAATCAATTGTAATCACATACTATTTCTGTCACGAGATATGAGTAAACATTCAGAATCATACACTATTTCTTCATAATGTTGGTCGTTCGAGGACACTGCATTTCTCATTTGGCTCTCGAGCTTAAAAATGGTAAAAACGTCTGAAACAGCATAGTAAGTCTTAACTCGTTAAAAAAAAAAAACTTCTAAAATTAAATTGCAGTGCCGTGACCCGGATTCGAACCGGGGTTGCTGCGACCACAACGCAGAGTACTAACCACTATACGATCACGGCTGGCTTCAAGAGCTGACTTTGTAAAGCCTACATAGGCTGTGAAAGTGATGTGCACAAGCTGGCTAAACTCTTTTCATTTTGGTCTCGATAATGAATAAACTGAAGAAACAGTGAGCTTTACACAGTCGGTAGGTTTTTTCACATTCGAAAAGTGCCCTTTTTCCGTGACATTGGAATATCTCAATTGCATCCTCCTCACGTCATCTCTAATTCTCTAAACCCATTGGTGAGAAAACCTGAGTGCCCTCCCCTCTGACCTTCTCCACCAATGTGAACAATAAAAAGGTACTGCTGAGATTTGAACTCAGGATCTCCTGTTTACTAGACAGGCACTTTAACCAACTAAGCCACAGCACCCATAAAAGTCATATATGTTGCAGATGTGAACACCCACACCTATTTGAATCAAACCAGTCTCATTAATTTAACCCACATCTCTGTTTAGCAAAATCGCATCACAAAAGAGATGTCTTTTACTAATATTGGAAACAATACAGACAACTTCAATTGTCTAGCAACAGGGTTTCTTAAGCTACGTTTCGGGACGCAAAGTGGGCCTGAGCATGTGAGAGGTAGTGTTGCCAAATCCTCAGTAAGGAAAGTAGCTATTGGTGGGTCCTAAAAGTAGCTAGAAGTCGCTAAATGACATCATCACATAATTTTCATAATTGGCCAAGTGGATGTAATTGTGATTGACGCTGTAGGAGAGAGGAATAACGTCGCGGGAGAGACAAAAAGTGAGTAAAAAACACCCTAAGTATGTTTAGAACTAAAATTGAACTTTCTTCTGTCGATTCTTGTCTTTTTTCTGAATACTCACTAAATATAGCGACAAAGTCGCTAAGTTGGCAACACTGGTGAGAGGTGGGTAGCGAGATATCAGTAATCAATTGTAATCACATACTATTTCTGTCACGAGATATGAGTAAACATTCAGAATCATACACTATTTCTTCATAATGTTGGTCGTTCGAGGACACTGCATTTCTCATTTGGCTCTCGAGCTTAAAAATGGTAAAAACGTCTGAAACAGCATAGTAAGTCTTAACTCGTTAAAAAAAAAACTTCTAAAATTAAATTGCAGTGCCGTGACCCGGATTCGAACCGGGGTTGCTGCGACCACAACGCAGAGTACTAACCACTATACGATCACGGCTGGCTTCAAGAGCTGACTTTGTAAAGCCTACATAGGCTGTGAAAGTGATGTGCACAAGCTGGCTAAACTCTTTTCATTTTGGTCTCGATAATGAATAAACTGAAGAAACAGTGGAGCTTTACACAGTCGGTAGGTTTTTTCACATTCGAAAAGTGCCCTTTTTCCGTGACATTGGAATATCTCAATTGCATCCTCCTCACGTCATCTAATTCTCTAAACCCATTGGTGAGAAAACCTGAGTGCCCTCCCCTCTGACCTTCTCCACCAATGTGAACAATAAAAAGGTACTGCTGAGATTTGAACTCAGGATCTCCTGTTTACTAGACAGGCACTTTAACCAACTAAGCCACAGCACCCATAAAAGTCATATATGTTGCAGATGTGAACACCCACACCTATTTGAATCAAACCAGTCTCATTAATTTAACCCACATCTCTGTTTAGCAAAATCGCATCACAAAGAGATGTCTTTTACTAATATTGGAAACAATACAGACAACTTCAATTGTCTAGCAACAGGGTTTCTTAAGCTACGTTTCGGGACGCAAAGTGGGCCTGAGCATGTGAGAGGTAGTGTTGCCAAATCCTCAGTAAGGAAAGTAGCTATTGGTGGTCCTAAAAGTAGCTAGAAGTCGCTAAATGACATCATCACATAATTTTCATAATTGGCCAAGTGGATGTAATTGTGATTGACGCTGTAGGAGAGAGGAATAACGTCGCGGGAGAGACAAAAAGTGAGTAAAAAACACCCTAAGTATGTTTAGAACTAAAATTGAACTTTCTTCTGTCGATTCTTGTCTTTTTTCTGAATACTCACTAAATATAGCGACAAAGTCGCTAAGTTGGCAACACTGGTGAGAGGTGGGTAGCGAGATATCAGTAATCAATTGTAATCACATACTATTTCTGTCACGAGATATGAGTAAACATTCAGAATCATACACTATTTCTTCATAATGTTGGTCGTTCGAGGACACTGCATTTCTCATTTGGCTCTCGAGCTTAAAAATGGTAAAAACGTCTGAAACAGCATAGTAAGTCTTAACTCGTTAAAAAAAAAACTTCTAAAATTAAATTGCAGTGCCGTGACCCGGATTCGAACCGGGGTTGCTGCGACCACAACGCAGAGTACTAACCACTATACGATCACGGCTGGCTTCAAGAGCTGACTTTGTAAAGCCTACATAGGCTGTGAAAGTGATGTGCACAAGCTGGCTAAACTCTTTTCATTTTGGTCTCGATAATGAATAAACTGAAGAAACAGTGGAGCTTTACACAGTCGGTAGGTTTTTTCACATTCGAAAAGTGCCCTTTTTCCGTGACATTGGAATATCTCAATTGCATCCTCCTCACGTCATCTAATTCTCTAAACCCATTGGTGAGAAAACCTGAGTGCCCTCCCCTCTGACCTTCTCCACCAATGTGAACAATAAAAAGGTACTGCTGAGATTTGAACTCAGGATCTCTCCTGTTTACTAGACAGGCACTTTAACCAACTAAGCCACAGCACCCATAAAAGTCATATATGTTGCAGATGTGAACACCCACACCTATTTGAATCAAACCAGTCTCATTAATTTAACCCACATCTCTGTTTAGCAAAATCGCATCACAAAAGAGATGTCTTTTACTAATATTGGAAACAATACAGACAACTTCAATTGTCTAGCAACAGGGTTTCTTAAGCTACGTTTCGGGACGCAAAGTGGGCCTGAGCATGTGAGAGGTAGTGTTGCCAAATCCTCAGTAAGGAAAGTAGCTATTGGTGGTCCTAAAAGTAGCTAGAAGTCGCTAAATGACATCATCACATAATTTTCATAATTGGCCAAGTGGATGTAATTGTGATTGACGCTGTAGGAGAGAGGAATAACGTCGCGGGAGAGACAAAAAGTGAGTAAAAAACACCCTAAGTATGTTTAGAACTAAAATTGAACTTTCTTCTGTCGATTCTTGTCTTTTTTCTGAATACTCACTAAATATAGCGACAAAGTCGCTAAGTTGGCAACACTGGTGAGAGGTGGGTAGCGAGATATCAGTAATCAATTGTAATCACATACTATTTCTGTCACGAGATATGAGTAAACATTCAGAATCATACACTATTTCTTCATAATGTTGGTCGTTCGAGGACACTGCATTTCTCATTTGGCTCTCGAGCTTAAAAATGGTAAAAACGTCTGAAACAGCATAGTAAGTCTTAACTCGTTAAAAAAAAACATCTAAAATTAAATTGCAGTGCCGTGACCCGGATTCGAACCGGGGTTGCTGCGACCACAACGCAGAGTACTAACCACTATACGATCACGGCTGGCTTGAAGAGCTGACTTTGTAAAGCCTACATAGGCTGTGAAAGTGATGTGCTGTGAAAGTTGTGCACAAGCTGGCTAAACTCTTTTCATTTTGGTCTCGATAATGAATAAACTGAAGAAACAGTGGAGCTTTACACAGTCGGTAGGTTTTTTCACATTCGAAAAGTGCCCTTTTTCCGTGACATTGGAATATCTCAATTGCATCCTCCTCACGTCATCTAATTCTCTAAACCCATTGGTGAGAAAACCTGAGTGCCCTCCCCTCTGACCTTCTCCACCAATGTGAACAATAAAAAGGTACTGCTGAGATTTGAACTCAGGATCTCCTGTTTACTAGACAGGCACTTTAACCAACTAAGCCACAGCACCCATAAAAGTCATATATGTTGCAGATGTGAACACCCACACCTATTTGAATCAAACCAGTCTCATTAATTTAACCCACATCTCTGTTTAGCAAAATCGCATCACAAAAGAGATGTCTTTTACTAATATTGGAAACAATACAGACAACTTCAATTGTCTAGCAACAGGGTTTCTTAAGCTACGTTTCGGGACGCAAAAAGTGGGCCTGAGCATGTGAGAGGTAGTGTTGCCAAATCCTCAGTAAGGAAAGTAGCTATTGGTGGTCCTAAAAGTAGCTAGAAGTCGCTAAATGACATCATCACATAATTTTCATAATTGGCCAAGTGGATGTAATTGTGATTGACGCTGTAGGAGAGAGGAATAACGTCGCGGGAGAGACAAAAAGTGAGTAAAAAACACCCTAAGTATGTTTAGAACTAAAATTGAACTTTCTTCTGTCGATTCTTGTCTTTTTTCTGAATACTCACTAAATATAGCGACAAAGTCGCTAAGTTGGCAACACTGGTGAGAGGTGGGTAGCGAGATATCAGTAATCAATTGTAATCACATACTATTTCTGTCACGAGATATGAGTAAACATTCAGAATCATACACTATTTCTTCATAATGTTGGTCGTTCGAGGACACTGCATTTCTCATTTGGCTCTCGAGCTTAAAAATGGTAAAAACGTCTGAAACAGCATAGTAAGTCTTAACTCGTTAAAAAAAAAAAAACTTCTAAAATTAAATTGCAGTGCCGTGACCCGGATTCGAACCGGGGTTGCTGCGACCACAACGCAGAGTACTAACCACTATACGATCACGGCTGGCTTCAAGAGCTGACTTTGTAAAGCCTACATAGGCTGTGAAAGTGATGTGCACAAGCTGGCTAAACTCTTTTCATTTTGGTCTCGATAATGAATAAACTGAAGAAACAGTGGAGCTTTACACAGTCGGTAGGTTTTTTCACATTCGAAAAGTGCCCTTTTTCCGTGACATTGGAATATCTCAATTGCATCCTCCTCACGTCATCTAATTCTCTAAACCCATTGGTGAGAAAACCTGAGTGCCCTCCCCTCTGACCTTCTCCACCAATGTGAACAATAAAAAGGTACTGCTGAGATTTGAACTCAGGATCTCCTGTTTACTAGACAGGCACTTTAACCAACTAAGCCACAGCACCCATAAAAGTCATATATGTTGCAGATGTGAACACCCACACCTATTTGAATCAAACCAGTCTCATTAATTTAACCCACATCTCTGTTTAGCAAAATCGCATCACAAAAGAGATGTCTTTTACTAATATTGGAAACAATACAGACAACTTCAATTGTCTAGCAACAGGGTTTCTTAAGCTACGTTTCGGGACGCAAAGTGGGCCTGAGCATGTGAGAGGTAGTGTTGCCAAATCCTCAGTAAGGAAAGTAGCTATTGGTGGTCCTAAAAGTAGCTAGAAGTCGCTAAATGACATCATCACATAATTTTCATAATTGGCCAAGTGGATGTAATTGTGATTGACGCTGTAGGAGAGAGGAATAACGTCGCGGGAGAGACAAAAAGTGAGTAAAAAACACCCTAAGTATGTTTAGAACTAAAATTGAACTTTCTTCTGTCGATTCTTGTCTTTTTTCTGAATACTCACTAAATATAGCGACAAAGTCGCTAAGTTGGCAACACTGGTGAGAGGTGGGTAGCGAGATATCAGTAATCAATTGTAATCACATACTATTTCTGTCACGAGATATGAGTAAACATTCAGAATCATACACTATTTCTTCATAATGTTGGTCGTTCGAGGACACTGCATTTCTCATTTGGCTCTCGAGCTTAAAAATGGTAAAAACGTCTGAAACAGCATAGTAAGTCTTAACTCGTTAAAAAAAAACTTCTAAAATTAAATTGCAGTGCCGTGACCCGGATTCGAACCGGGGTTGCTGCGACCACAACGCAGAGTACTAACCACTATACGATCACGGCTGGCTTGAAGAGCTGACTTTGTAAAGCCTACATAGGCTGTGAAAGTGATGTGCACAAGCTGGCTAAACTCTTTTCATTTTGGTCTCGATAATGAATAAACTGAAGAAACAGTGGAGCTTTACACAGTCGGTAGGTTTTTTCACATTCGAAAAGTGCCCTTTTTCCGTGACATTGGAATATCTCAATTGCATCCTCCTCACGTCATCTAATTCTCTAAACCCATTGGTGAGAAAACCTGAGCCTCCCCTCTGACCTTCTCCACCAATGTGAACAATAAAAAGGTACTGCTGAGATTTGAACTCAGGATCTCCTGTTTACTAGACAGGCACTTTAACCAACTAAGCCACAGCACCCATAAAAGTCATATATGTTGCAGATGTGAACACCCACACCTATTTGAATCAAACCAGTCTCATTAATTTAACCCACATCTCTGTTTAGCAAAATCGCATCACAAAAGAGATGTCTTTTACTAATATTGGAAACAATACAGACAACTTCAATTGTCTAGCAACAGGGTTTCTTAAGCTACGTTTCGGGACGCAAAGTGGGCCTGAGCATGTGAGAGGTAGTGTTGCCAAATCCTCAGTAAGGAAAGTAGCTATTGGTGGTCCTAAAAGTAGCTAGAAGTCGCTAAATGACATCATCACATAATTTTCATAATTGGCCAAGTGGATGTAATTGTGATTGACGCTGTAGGAGAGAGGAATAACGTCGCGGGAGAGACAAAAAGTGAGTAGTAAAACACCCTAAGTATGTTTAGAACTAAAATTGAACTTTCTTCTGTCGATTCTTGTCTTTTTTCTGAATACTCACTAAATATAGCGACAAAGTCGCTAAGTTGGCAACACTGGTGAGAGGTGGGTAGCGAGATATCAGTAATCAATTGTAATCACATACTATTTCTGTCACGAGATATGAGTAAACATTCAGAATCATACACTATTTCTTCATAATGTTGGTCGTTCGAGGACACTGCATTTCTCATTTGGCTCTCGAGCTTAAAAATGGTAAAAACGTCTGAAACAGCATAGTAAGTCTTAACTCGTTAAAAAAAAACTTCTAAAATTAAATTGCAGTGCCGTGACCCGGATTCGAACCGGGGTTGCTGCGACCACAACGCAGAGTACTAACCACTATACGATCACGGCTGGCTTGAAGAGCTGACTTTGTAAAGCCTACATAGGCTGTGAAAGTGATGTGCACAAGCTGGCTAAACTCTTTTCATTTTGGTCTCGATAATGAATAAACTGAAGAAACAGTGGAGCTTTACACAGTCGGTAGGTTTTTTCACATTCGAAAAGTGCCCTTTTTCCGTGACATTGGAATATCTCAATTGCATCCTCCTCACGTCATCTAATTCTCTAAACCCATTGGTGAGAAAACCTGAGTGCCCTCCCCTCTGACCTTCTCCACCAATGTGAACAATAAAAAGGTACTGCTGAGATTTGAACTCAGGATCTCCTGTTTACTAGACAGGCACTTTAACCAACTAAGCCACAGCACCCATAAAAGTCATATATGTTGCAGATGTGAACACCCACACCTATTTGAATCAAACCAGTCTCATTAATTTAACCCACATCTCTGTTTAGCAAAATCGCATCACAAAAGAGATGTCTTTTACTAATATTGGAAACAATACAGACAACTTCAATTGTCTAGCAACAGGGTTTCTTAAGCTACGTTTCGGGACGCAAAGTGGGCCTGAGCATGTGAGAGGTAGTGTTGCCAAATCCTCAGTAGGAAAGTAGCTATTGGTGGTCCTAAAAGTAGCTAGAAGTCGCTAAATGACATCATCACATAATTTTCATAATTGGCCAAGTGGATGTAATTGTGATTGACGCTGTAGGAGAGAGGAATAACGTCGCGGGAGAGACAAAAAGTGAGTAAAAAACACCCTAAGTATGTTTAGAACTAAAATTGAACTTTCTTCTGTCGATTCTTGTCTTTTTTCTGAATACTCACTAAATATAGCGACAAAGTCGCTAAGTTGGCAACACTGGTGAGAGGTGGGTAGCGAGATATCAGTAATCAATTGTAATCACATACTATTTCTGTCACGAGATATGAGTAAACATTCAGAATCATACACTATTTCTTCATAATGTTGGTCGTTCGAGGACACTGCATTTCTCATTTGGCTCTCGAGCTTAAAAATGGTAAAAACGTCTGAAACAGCATAGTAAGTCTTAACTCGTTAAAAAAAAAATTATCTAAAATTAAATTGCAGTGCCGTGACCCGGATCGAACCGGGGTTGCTGCGACCACAACGCAGAGTACTAACCACTATACGATCACGGCTGGCTTGAAGAGCTGACTTTGTAAAGCCTACATAGGCTGTGAAAGTGATGTGCACAAGCTGGCTAAACTCTTTTCATTTTGGTCTCGATAATGAATAAACTGAAGAAACAGTGGAGCTTTACACAGTCGGTAGGTTTTTTCACATTCGAAAAGTGCCCTTTTTCCGTGACATTGGAATATCTCAATTGCATCCTCCTCACGTCATCTAATTCTCTAAACCCATTGGTGAGAAAACCTGAGTGCCCTCCCCTCTGACCTTCTCCACCAATGTGAACAATAAAAAGGTACTGCTGAGATTTGAACTCAGGATCTCCTGTTTACTAGACAGGCACTTTAACCAACTAAGCCACAGCACCCATAAAAGTCATATATGTTGCAGATGTGAACACCCACACCTATTTGAATCAAACCAGTCTCATTAATTTAACCCACATCTCTGTTTAGCAAAATCGCATCACAAAAGAGATGTCTTTTACTAATATTGGAAACAATACAGACAACTTCAATTGTCTAGCAACAGGGTTTCTTAAGCTACGTTTCGGGACGCAAAGTGGGCCTGAGCATGTGAGAGGTAGTGTTGCCAAATCCTCAGTAAGGAAAGTAGCTATTGGTGGTCCTAAAAGTAGCTAGAAGTCGCTAAATGACATCATCACATAATTTTCATAATTGGCCAAGTGGATGTAATTGTGATTGACGCTGTAGGAGAGAGGAATAACGTCGCGGGAGAGACAAAAAGTGAGTAAAAAACACCCTAAGTATGTTTAGAACTAAAATTGAACTTTCTTCTGTCGATTCTTGTCTTTTTTCTGAATACTCACTAAATATAGCGACAAAGTCGCTAAGTTGGCAACACTGGTGAGAGGTGGGTAGCGAGATATCAGTAATCAATTGTAATCACATACTATTTCTGTCACGAGATATGAGTAAACATTCAGAATCATACACTATTTCTTCATAATGTTGGTCGTTCGAGGACACTGCATTTCTCATTTGGCTCTCGAGCTTAAAAATGGTAAAAACGTCTGAAACAGCATAGTAAGTCTTAACTCGTTAAAAAAACATCTAAAATTAAATTGCAGTGCTTCTAAAATTAAATTGCAGTGCCGTGACCCGGATTCGAACCGGGGTTGCTGCGACCACAACGCAGAGTACTAACCACTATACGATCACGGCTGGCTTGAAGAGCTGACTTTGTAAAGCCTACATAGGCTGTGAAAGTGATGTGCACAAGCTGGCTAAACTCTTTTCATTTTGGTCTCGATAATGAATAAACTGAAGAAACAGTGGAGCTTTACACAGTCGGTAGGTTTTTTCACATTCGAAAAGTGCCCTTTTTCCGTGACATTGGAATATCTCAATTGCATCCTCCTCACGTCATCTAATTCTCTAAACCCATTGGTGAGAAAACCTGAGTGCCCTCCCCTCTGACCTTCTCCACCAATGTGAACAATAAAAAGGTACTGCTGAGATTTGAACTCAGGATCTCCTGTTTACTAGACAGGCACTTTAACCAACTAAGCCACAGCACCCATAAAAGTCATATATGTTGCAGATGTGAACACCCACACCTATTTGAATCAAACCAGTCTCATTAATTTAACCCACATCTCTGTTTAGCAAAATCGCATCACAAAAGAGATGTCTTTTACTAATATTGGAAACAATACAGACAACTTCAATTGTCTAGCAACAGGGTTTCTTAAGCTACGTTTCGGGACGCAAAGTGGGCCTGAGCATGTGAGAGGTAGTGTTGCCAAATCCTCAGTAAGGAAAGTAGCTATTGGTGGTCCTAAAAGTAGCTAGAAGTCGCTAAATGACATCATCACATAATTTTCATAATTGGCCAAGTGGATGTAATTGTGATTGACGCTGTAGGAGAGAGGAATAACGTCGCGGGAGAGACAAAAAGTGAGTAAAAAACACCCTAAGTATGTTTAGAACTAAAATTGAACTTTCTTCTGTCGATTCTTGTCTTTTTTCTGAATACTCACTAAATATAGCGACAAAGTCGCTAAGTTGGCAACACTGGTGAGAGGTGGGTAGCGAGATATCAGTAATCAATTGTAATCACATACTATTTCTGTCACGAGATATGAGTAAACATTCAGAATCATACACTATTTCTTCATAATGTTGGTCGTTCGAGGACACTGCATTTCTCATTTGGCTCTCGAGCTTAAAAATGGTAAAAACGTCTGAAACAGCATAGTAAGTCTTAACTCGTTAAAAAAAAAAACTTCTAAAATTAAATTGCAGTGCCGTGACCCGGATTCGAACCGGGGTTGCTGCGACCACAACGCAGAGTACTAACCACTATACGATCACGGCTGGCTTGAAGAGCTGACTTTGTAAAGCCTACATAGGCTGTGAAAGTGATGTGCACAAGCTGGCTAAACTCTTTTCATTTTGGTCTCGATAATGAATAAACTGAAGAAACAGTGGAGCTTTACACAGTCGGTAGGTTTTTTCACATTCGAAAAGTGCCCTTTTTCCGTGACATTGGAATATCTCAATTGCATCCTCCTCACGTCATCTAATTCTCTAAACCCATTGGTGAGAAAACCTGAGTGCCCTCCCCTCTGACCTTCTCCACCAATGTGAACAATAAAAAGGTACTGCTGAGATTTGAACTCAGGATCTCCTGTTTACTAGACAGGCACTTTAACCAACTAAGCCACAGCACCCATAAAAGTCATATATGTTGCAGATGTGAACACCCACACCTATTTGAATCAAACCAGTCTCATTAATTTAACCCACATCTCTGTTTAGCAAAATCGCATCACAAAAGAGATGTCTTTTACTAATATTGGAAACAATACAGACAACTTCAATTGTCTAGCAACAGGGTTTCTTAAGCTACGTTTCGGGACGCAAAGTGGGCCTGAGCATGTGAGAGGTAGTGTTGCCAAATCCTCAGTAAGGAAAGTAGCTATTGGTGGTCCTAAAAGTAGCTAGAAGTCGCTAAATGACATCATCACATAATTTTCATAATTGGCCGAGTGGATGTAATTGTGATTGACGCTGTAGGAGAGAGGAATAACGTCGCGGGAGAGACAAAAAGTGAGTAAAAAACACCCTAAGTATGTTTAGAACTAAAATTGAACTTTCTTCTGTCGATTCTTGTCTTTTTTCTGAATACTCACTAAATATAGCGACAAAGTCGCTAAGTTGGCAACACTGGTGAGAGGTGGGTAGCGAGATATCAGTAATCAATTGTAATCACATACTATTTCTGTCACGAGATATGAGTAAACATTCAGAATCATACACTATTTCTTCATAATGTTGGTCGTTCGAGGACACTGCATTTCTCATTTGGCTCTCGAGCTTAAAAATGGTAAAAACGTCTGAAACAGCATAGTAAGTCTTAACTCGTTAAAAAAAAATCTAAAATTAAATTGCAGTGCCGTGACCCGGATTCGAACCGGGGTTGCTGCGACCACAACGCAGAGTACTAACCACTATACGATCACGGCTGGCTTGAAGAGCTGACTTTGTAAAGCCTACATAGGCTGTGAAAGTGATGTGCACAAGCTGGGGTTGCTGCGACCACAACGCAGAGTACTAACCACTATACGATCACGGCTGGCTTGAAGAGCTGACTTTGTAAAGCCTACATAGGCTGTGAAAGTGATGTGCACAAGCTGGCTAAACTCTTTTCATTTTGGTCTCGATAATGAATAAACTGAAGAAACAGTGGAGCTTTACACAGTCGGTAGGTTTTTTCACATTCGAAAAGTGCCCTTTTTCCGTGACATTGGAATATCTCAATTGCATCCTCCTCACGTCATCTAATTCTCTAAACCCATTGGTGAGAAAACCTGAGTGCCCTCCCCTCTGACCTTCTCCACCAATGTGAACAATAAAAAGGTACTGCTGAGATTTGAACTCAGGATCTCCTGTTTACTAGACAGGCACTTTAACCAACTAAGCCACAGCACCCATAAAAGTCATATATGTTGCAGATGTGAACACCCACACCTATTTGAATCAAACCAGTCTCATTAATTTAACCCACATCTCTGTTTAGCAAAATCGCATCACAAAAGAGATGTCTTTTACTAATATTGGAAACAATACAGACAACTTCAATTGTCTAGCAACAGGGTTTCTTAAGCTACGTTTCGGGACGCAAAGTGGGCCTGAGCATGTGAGAGGTAGTGTTGCCAAATCCTCAGTAAGGAAAGTAGCTATTGGTGGTCCTAAAAGTAGCTAGAAGTCGCTAAATGACATCATCACATAATTTTCATAATTGGCCAAGTGGATGTAATTGTGATTGACGCTGTAGGAGAGAGGAATAACGTCGCGGGAGAGACAAAAAGTGAGTAAAAAACACCCTAAGTATGTTTAGAACTAAAATTGAACTTTCTTCTGTCGATTCTTGTCTTTTTTCTGAATACTCACTAAATATAGCGACAAAGTCGCTAAGTTGGCAACACTGGTGAGAGGTGGGTAGCGAGATATCAGTAATCAATTGTAATCACATACTATTTCTGTCACGAGATATGAGTAAACATTCAGAATCATACACTATTTCTTCATAATGTTGGTCGTTCGAGGACACTGCATTTCTCATTTGGCTCTCGAGCTTAAAAATGGTAAAAACGTCTGAAACAGCATAGTAAGTCTTAACTCGTTAAAAAAAAACTTCTAAAATTAAATTGCAGTGCCGTGACCCGGATTCGAACCGGGGTTGCTGCGACCACAACGCAGAGTACTAACCACTATACGATCACGGCTGGCTTCAAGAGCTGACTTTGTAAAGCCTACATAGGCTGTGAAAGTGATGTGCACAAGCTGGCTAAACTCTTTTCATTTTGGTCTCGATAATGAATAAACTGAAGAAACAGTGGAGCTTTACACAGTCGGTAGGTTTTTTCACATTCGAAAAGTGCCCTTTTTCCGTGACATTGGAATATCTCAATTGCATCCTCCTCACGTCATCTAATTCTCTAAACCCATTGGTGAGAAAACCTGAGTGCCCTCCCCTCTGACCTTCTCCACCAATGTGAACAATAAAAAGGTACTGCTGAGATTTGAACTCAGGATCTCCTGTTTACTAGACAGGCACTTTAACCAACTAAGCCACAGCACCCATAAAAGTCATATATGTTGCAGATGTGAACACCCACACCTATTTGAATCAAACCAGTCTCATTAATTTAACCCACATCTCTGTTTAGCAAAATCGCATCACAAAAGAGATGTCTTTTACTAATATTGGAAACAATACAGACAACTTCAATTGTCTAGCAACAGGGTTTCTTAAGCTACGTTTCGGGACGCAAAGTGGGCCTGAGCATGTGAGAGGTAGTGTTGCCAAATCCTCAGTAAGGAAAGTAGCTATTGGTGGTCCTAAAAGTAGCTAGAAGTCGCTAAATGACATCATCACATAATTTTCATAATTGGCCAGTGGATGTAATTGTGATTGACGCTGTAGGAGAGAGGAATAACGTCGCGGGAGAGAAAAAGTGAGTAAAAAACACCCTAAGTATGTTTAGAACTAAAATTGAACTTTCTTCTGTCGATTCTTGTCTTTTTTCTGAATACTCACTAAATATAGCGACAAAGTCGCTAAGTTGGCAACACTGGTGAGAGGTGGGTAGCGAGATATCAGTAATCAATTGTAATCACATACTATTTCTGTCACGAGATATGAGTAAACATTCAGAATCATACACTATTTCTTCATAATGTTGGTCGTTCGAGGACACTGCATTTCTCATTTGGCTCTCGAGCTTAAAAATGGTAAAAACGTCTGAAACAGCATAGTAAGTCTTAACTCGTTAAAAAAAAACATCTAAAATTAAATTGCAGTGCCGTGACCCGGATTCGAACCGGGGTTGCTGCGACCACAACGCAGAGTACTAACCACTATACGATCACGGCTGGCTTGAAGAGCTGACTTTGTAAAGCCTACATAGGCTGTGAAAGTGATGTGCACAAGCTGGGGTTGCTGCGACCACAACGCAGAGTACTAACCACTATACGATCACGGCTGGCTTGAAGAGCTGACTTTGTAAAGCCTACATAGGCTGTGAAAGTGATGTGCACAAGCTGGCTAAACTCTTTTCATTTTGGTCTCGATAATGAATAAACTGAAGAAACAGTGGAGCTTTACACAGTCGGTAGGTTTTTTCACATTCGAAAAGTGCCCTTTTTCCGTGACATTGGAATATCTCAATTGCATCCTCCTCACGTCATCTAATTCTCTAAACCCATTGGTGAGAAAACCTGAGTGCCCTCCCCTCTGACCTTCTCCACCAATGTGAACAATAAAAAGGTACTGCTGAGATTTGAACTCAGGATCTCCTGTTTACTAGACAGGCACTTTAACCAACTAAGCCACAGCACCCATAAAAGTCATATATGTTGCAGATGTGAACACCCACACCTATTTGAATCAAACCAGTCTCATTAATTTAACCCACATCTCTGTTTAGCAAAATCGCATCACAAAAGAGATGTCTTTTACTAATATTGGAAACAATACAGACAACTTCAATTGTCTAGCAACAGGGTTTCTTAAGCTACGTTTCGGGACGCAAAGTGGGCCTGAGCATGTGAGAGGTAGTGTTGCCAAATCCTCAGTAAGGAAAGTAGCTATTGGTGGTCCTAAAAGTAGCTAGAAGTCGCTAAATGACATCATCACATAATTTTCATAATTGGCCAAGTGGATGTAATTGTGATTGACGCTGTAGGAGAGAGGAATAACGTCGCGGGAGAGACAAAAAGTGAGTAAAAAACACCCTAAGTATGTTTAGAACTAAAATTGAACTTTCTTCTGTCGATTCTTGTCTTTTTTCTGAATACTCACTAAATATAGCGACAAAGTCGCTAAGTTGGCAACACTGGTGAGAGGTGGGTAGCGAGATATCAGTAATCAATTGTAATCACATACTATTTCTGTCACGAGATATGAGTAAACATTCAGAATCATACACTATTTCTTCATAATGTTGGTCGTTCGAGGACACTGCATTTCTCATTTGGCTCTCGAGCTTAAAAATGGTAAAAACGTCTGAAACAGCATAGTAAGTCTTAACTCGTTAAAAAAAAACTTAAAATTAAATAAAATTAAATTGCAGTGCCGTGACCCGGATTCGAACCGGGGTTGCTGCGACCACAACGCAGAGTACTAACCACTATACGATCACGGCTGGCTTGAAGAGCTGACTTTGTAAAGCCTACATAGGCTGTGAAAGTGATGTGCACAAGCTGGCTAAACTCTTTTCATTTTGGTCTCGATAATGAATAAACTGAAGAAACAGTGGAGCTTTACACAGTCGGTAGGTTTTTTCACATTCGAAAAGTGCCCTTTTTCCGTGACATTGGAATATCTCAATTGCATCCTCCTCACGTCATCTAATTCTCTAAACCCATTGGTGAGAAAACCTGAGTGCCCTCCCCTCTGACCTTCTCCACCAATGTGAACAATAAAAAGGTACTGCTGAGATTTGAACTCAGGATCTCCTGTTTACTAGACAGGCACTTTAACCAACTAAGCCACAGCACCCATAAAAGTCATATATGTTGCAGATGTGAACACCCACACCTATTTGAATCAAACCAGTCTCATTAATTTAACCCACATCTCTGTTTAGCAAAATCGCATCACAAAAGAGATGTCTTTTACTAATATTGGAAACAATACAGACAACTTCAATTGTCTAGCAACAGGGTTTCTTAAGCTACGTTTCGGGACGCAAAGTGGGCCTGAGCATGTGAGAGGTAGTGTTGCCAAATCCTCAGTAAGGAAAGTAGCTATTGGTGGTCCTAAAAGTAGCTAGAAGTCGCTAAATGACATCATCACATAATTTTCATAATTGGCCAAGTGGATGTAATTGTGATTGACGCTGTAGGAGAGAGGAATAACGTCGCGGGAGAGACAAAAAGTGAGTAAAAAACACCCTAAGTATGTTTAGAACTAAAATTGAACTTTCTTCTGTCGATTCTTGTCTTTTTTCTGAATACTCACTAAATATAGCGACAAAGTCGCTAAGTTGGCAACACTGGTGAGAGGTGGGTAGCGAGATATCAGTAATCAATTGTAATCACATACTATTTCTGTCACGAGATATGAGTAAACATTCAGAATCATACACTATTTCTTCATAATGTTGGTCGTTCGAGGACACTGCATTTCTCATTTGGCTCTCGAGCTTAAAAATGGTAAAAACGTCTGAAACAGCATAGTAAGTCTTAACTCGTTAAAAAAAAACATCTAAAATTAAATTGCAGTGCCGTGACCCGGATTCGAAAATACTAAACTTGATCAGTGGCTTGAAGAGCTGACTTTGAAAGCCTACATAGGCTGTGAAAGTGATGTGCACAAGGGGGTTGCTGCGACCACAACGCAGAGTACTAACCACTATACGATCACGGCTGGCTTGAAGAGCTGACTTTGTAAAGCCTACATAGGCTGTGAAAGTGATGTGCACAAGCTGGCTAAACTCTTTTCATTTTGGTCTCGATAATGAATAAACTGAAGAAACAGTGGAGCTTTACACAGTCGGTAGGTTTTTTCACATTCGAAAAGTGCCCTTTTTCCGTGACATTGGAATATCTCAATTGCATCCTCCTCACGTCATCTAATTCTCTAAACCCATTGGTGAGAAAACCTGAGTGCCCTCCCCTCTGACCTTCTCCACCAATGTGAACAATAAAAAGGTACTGCTGAGATTTGAACTCAGGATCTCCTGTTTACTAGACAGGCACTTTAACCAACTAAGCCACAGCACCCATAAAAGTCATATATGTTGCAGATGTGAACACCCACACCTATTTGAATCAAACCAGTCTCATTAATTTAACCCACATCTCTGTTTAGCAAAATCGCATCACAAAAGAGATGTCTTTTACTAATATTGGAAACAATACAGACAACTTCAATTGTCTAGCAACAGGGTTTCTTAAGCTACGTTTCGGGACGCAAAGTGGGCCTGAGCATGTGAGAGGTAGTGTTGCCAAATCCTCAGTAAGGAAAGTAGCTATTGGTGGTCCTAAAAGTAGCTAGAAGTCGCTAAATGACATCATCACATAATTTTCATAATTGGCCAAGTGGATGTAATTGTGATTGACGCTGTAGGAGAGAGGAATAACGTCGCGGGAGAGACAAAAAGTGAGTAAAAAACACCCTAAGTATGTTTAGAACTAAAATTGAACTTTCTTCTGTCGATTCTTGTCTTTTTTCTGAATACTCACTAAATATAGCGACAAAGTCGCTAAGTTGGCAACACTGGTGAGAGGTGGGTAGCGAGATATCAGTAATCAATTGTAATCACATACTATTTCTGTCACGAGATATGAGTAAACATTCAGAATCATACACTATTTCTTCATAATGTTGGTCGTTCGAGGACACTGCATTTCTCATTTGGCTCTCGAGCTTAAAAATGGTAAAAACGTCTGAAACAGCATAGTAAGTCTTAACTCGTTAAAAAAAAACTCTAAAATTAAATTGCAGTGCCGTGACCCGGATTCGAACCGGGGTTGCTGCGACCACAACGCAGAGTACTAACCACTATACGATCACGGCTGGCTTGAAGAGCTGACTTTGTAAAGCCTACATAGGCTGTGAAAGTGATGTGCACAAGCTGGCTAAACTCTTTTCATTTTGGTCTCGATAATGAATAAACTGAAGAAACAGTGGAGCTTTACACAGTCGGTAGGTTTTTTCACATTCGAAAAGTGCCCTTTTTCCGTGACATTGGAATATCTCAATTGCATCCTCCTCACGTCATCTAATTCTCTAAACCCATTGGTGAGAAAACCTGAGTGCCCTCCCCTCTGACCTTCTCCACCAATGTGAACAATAAAAAGGTACTGCTGAGATTTGAACTCAGGATCTCCTGTTTACTAGACAGGCACTTTAACCAACTAAGCCACAGCACCCATAAAAGTCATATATGTTGCAGATGTGAACACCCACACCTATTTGAATCAAACCAGTCTCATTAATTTAACCCACATCTCTGTTTAGCAAAATCGCATCACAAAAGAGATGTCTTTTACTAATATTGGAAACAATACAGACAACTTCAATTGTCTAGCAACAGGGTTTCTTAAGCTACGTTTCGGGACGCAAAGTGGGCCTGAGCATGTGAGAGGTAGTGTTGCCAAATCCTCAGTAAGGAAAGTAGCTATTGGTGGTCCTAAAAGTAGCTAGAAGTCGCTAAATGACATCATCACATAATTTTCATAATTGGCCAAGTGGATGTAATTGTGATTGACGCTGTAGGAGAGAGGAATAACGTCGCGGGAGAGACAAAAAGTGAGTAAAAACACCCTAAGTATGTTTAGAACTAAAATGGAACTTTCTTCTGTCGATTCTTGTCTTTTTTCTGAATACTCACTAAATATAGCGACAAAGTCGCTAAGTTGGCAACACTGGTGAGAGATGGGTAGCGAGATATCAGTAATCAATTGTAATCACATATTTCTGTCTACGAGATATGAGTAAACATTCAGAATCATACACTATTTCTTCATAATGTTGGTCGTTCGAGGACACTGCATTTCTCATTTGGCTCTCGAGCTTAAAAATGGTAAAAACGTCTGAAACAGCATAGTAAGTCTTAACTCGTTAAAAAAAAACATCTAAAATTAAATTGCAGTGCCGTGACCCGGATTCGAACCGGGGTTGCTGCGACCACAACGCAGAGTACTAACCACTATACGATCACGGCTGGCTTGAAGAGCTGACTTTGTAAAGCCTACATAGGCTGTGAAAGTGATGTGCACAAGCTGGCTAAACTCTTTTCATTTTGGTCTCGATAATGAATAAACTGAAGAAACAGTGGAGCTTTACACAGTCGGTAGGTTTTTTCACATTCGAAAAGTGCCCTTTTTCCGTGACATTGGAATATCTCAATTGCATCCTCCTCACGTCATCTAATTCTCTAAACCCATTGGTGAGAAAACCTGAGTGCCCTCCCCTCTGACCTTCTCCACCAATGTGAACAATAAAAAGGTACTGCTGAGATTTGAACTCAGGATCTCCTGTTTACTAGACAGGCACTTTAACCAACTAAGCCACAGCACCCATAAAAGTCATATATGTTGCAGATGTGAACACCCACACCTATTTGAATCAAACCAGTCTCATTAATTTAACCCACATCTCTGTTTAGCAAAATCGCATCACAAAAGAGATGTCTTTTACTAATATTGGAAACAATACAGACAACTTCAATTGTCTAGCAACAGGGTTTCTTAAGCTACGTTTCGGGACGCAAAGTGGGCCTGAGCATGTGAGAGGTAGTGTTGCCAAATCCTCAGTAAGGAAAGTAGCTATTGGTGGTCCTAAAAGTAGCTAGAAGTCGCTAAATGACATCATCACATAATTTTCATAATTGGCCAAGTGGATGTAATTGTGATTGACGCTGTAGGAGAGAGGAATAACGTCGCGGGAGAGACAAAAAGTGAGTAAAAAACACCCTAAGTATGTTTAGAACTAAAATTGAACTTTCTTCTGTCGATTCTTGTCTTTTTTCTGAATACTCACTAAATATAGCGACAAAGTCGCTAAGTTGGCAACACTGGTGAGAGGTGGGTAGCGAGATATCAGTAATCAATTGTAATCACATACTATTTCTGTCACGAGATATGAGTAAACATTCAGAATCATACACTATTTCTTCATAATGTTGGTCGTTCGAGGACACTGCATTTCTCATTTGGCTCTCGAGCTTAAAAATGGTAAAAACGTCTGAAACAGCATAGTAAGTCTTAACTCGTTAAAAAAAACATCTAAAATTAAATTGCAGTGCCGTGACCCGGATTCGAACCGGGGTTGCTGCGACCACAACGCAGAGTACTAACCACTATACGATCACGGCTGGCTTGAAGAGCTGACTTTGTAAAGCCTACATAGGCTGTGAAAGTGATGTGCACAAGCTGGCTAAACTCTTTTCATTTTGGTCTCGATAATGAATAAACTGAAGAAACAGTGGAGCTTTACACAGTCGGTAGGTTTTTTCACATTCGAAAAGTGCCCTTTTTCCGTGACATTGGAATATCTCAATTGCATCCTCCTCACGTCATCTAATTCTCTAAACCCATTGGTGAGAAAACCTGAGTGCCCTCCCCTCTGACCTTCTCCACCAATGTGAACAATAAAAAGGTACTGCTGAGATTTGAACTCAGGATCTCCTGTTTACTAGACAGGCACTTTAACCAACTAAGCCACAGCACCCATAAAAGTCATATATGTTGCAGATGTGAACACCCACACCTATTTGAATCAAACCAGTCTCATTAATTTAACCCACATCTCTGTTTAGCAAAATCGCATCACAAAAGAGATGTCTTTTACTAATATTGGAAACAATACAGACAACTTCAATTGTCTAGCAACAGGGTTTCTTAAGCTACGTTTCGGGACGCAAAGTGGGCCTGAGCATGTGAGAGGTAGTGTTGCCAAATCCTCAGTAAGGAAAGTAGCTATGGTGGTCCTAAAAGTAGCTAGAAGTCGCTAAATGACATCATCACATAATTTTCATAATTGGCCAGTGGATGTAATTGTGATTGACGCTGTAGGAGAGAGGAATAACGTCGCGGGAGAGACAAAAAGTGAGTAAAAAACACCCTAAGTATGTTTAGAACTAAAATTGAACTTTCTTCTGTCGATTCTTGTCTTTTTTCTGAATACTCACTAAATATAGCGACAAAGTCGCTAAGTTGGCAACACTGGTGAGAGGTGGGTAGCGAGATATCAGTAATCAATTGTAATCACATACTATTTCTGTCACGAGATATGAGTAAACATTCAGAATCATACACTATTTCTTCATAATGTTGGTCGTTCGAGGACACTGCATTTCTCATTTGGCTCTCGAGCTTAAAAATGGTAAAAACGTCTGAAACAGCATAGTAAGTCTTAACTCGTTAAAAAAAAACTTCTAAAATTAAATTGCAGTGCCGTGACCCGGATTCGAACCGGGGTTGCTGCGACCACAACGCAGAGTACTAACCACTATACGATCACGGCTGGCTTGAAGAGCTGACTTTGTAAAGCCTACATAGGCTGTGAAAGTGATGTGCACAAGCTGGCTAAACTCTTTTCATTTTGGTCTCGATAATGAATAAACTGAAGAAACAGTGGAGCTTTACACAGTCGGTAGGTTTTTTCACATTCGAAAAGTGCCCTTTTTCCGTGACATTGGAATATCTCAATTGCATCCTCCTCACGTCATCTAATTCTCTAAACCCATTGGTGAGAAAACCTGAGTGCCCTCCCCTCTGACCTTCTCCACCAATGTGAACAATAAAAAGGTACTGCTGAGATTTGAACTCAGGATCTCCTGTTTACTAGACAGGCACTTTAACCAACTAAGCCACAGCACCCATAAAAGTCATATATGTTGCAGATGTGAACACCCACACCTATTTGAATCAAACCAGTCTCATTAATTTAACCCACATCTCTGTTTAGCAAAATCGCATCACAAAGATGTCTTTTACTAATATTGGAAACAATACAGACAACTTCAATTGTCTAGCAACAGGGTTTCTTAAGCTACGTTTCGGGACGCAAAGTGGGCCTGAGCATGTGAGAGGTAGTGTTGCCAAATCCTCAGTAAGGAAAGTAGCTATTGGTGGTCCTAAAAGTAGCTAGAAGTCGCTAAATGACATCATCACATAATTTTCATAATTGGCCAAGTGGATGTAATTGTGATTGACGCTGTAGGAGAGAGGAATAACGTCGCGGGAGAGACAAAAAGTGAGTAAAAAACACCCTAAGTATGTTTAGAACTAAAATTGAACTTTCTTCTGTCGATTCTTGTCTTTTTTCTGAATACTCACTAAATATAGCGACAAAGTCGCTAAGTTGGCAACACTGGTGAGAGGTGGGTAGCGAGATATCAGTAATCAATTGTAATCACATACTATTTCTGTCACGAGATATGAGTAAACATTCAGAATCATACACTATTTCTTCATAATGTTGGTCGTTCGAGGACACTGCATTTCTCATTTGGCTCTCGAGCTTAAAAATGGTAAAAACGTCTGAAACAGCATAGTAAGTCTTAACTCGTTAAAAAAAAAAATTAAATTGCATCTAAAATTAAATTGCAGTGCCGTGACCCGGATTCGAACCGGGGTTGCTGCGACCACAACGCAGAGTACTAACCACTATACGATCACGGCTGGCTTGAAGAGCTGACTTTGTAAAGCCTACATAGGCTGTGAAAGTGATGTGCACAAGCTGGCTAAACTCTTTTCATTTTGGTCTCGATAATGAATAAACTGAAGAAACAGTGGAGCTTTACACAGTCGGTAGGTTTTTTCACATTCGAAAAGTGCCCTTTTTCCGTGACATTGGAATATCTCAATTGCATCCTCCTCACGTCATCTAATTCTCTAAACCCATTGGTGAGAAAACCTGAGTGCCCTCCCCTCTGACCTTCTCCACCAATGTGAACAATAAAAAGGTACTGCTGAGATTTGAACTCAGGATCTCCTGTTTACTAGACAGGCACTTTAACCAACTAAGCCACAGCACCCATAAAAGTCATATATGTTGCAGATGTGAACACCCACACCTATTTGAATCAAACCAGTCTCATTAATTTAACCCACATCTCTGTTTAGCAAAATCGCATCACAAAAGAGATGTCTTTTACTAATATTGGAAACAATACAGACAACTTCAATTGTCTAGCAACAGGGTTTCTTAAGCTACGTTTCGGGACGCAAAGTGGGCCTGAGCATGTGAGAGGTAGTGTTGCCAAATCCTCAGTAAGGAAAGTAGCTATTGGTGGTCCTAAAAGTAGCTAGAAGTCGCTAAATGACATCATCACATAATTTTCATAATTGGCCAAGTGGATGTAATTGTGATTGACGCTGTAGGAGAGAGGAATAACGTCGCGGGAGAGACAAAAAGTGAGTAAAAAACACCCTAAGTATGTTTAGAACTAAAATTGAACTTTCTTCTGTCGATTCTTGTCTTTTTTCTAATACTCACTAAATATAGCGACAAAGTCGCTAAGTTGGCAACACTGGTGAGAGGTGGGTAGCGAGATATCAGTAATCAATTGTAATCACATACTATTTCTGTCACGAGATATGAGTAAACATTCAGAATCATACACTATTTCTTCATAATGTTGGTCGTTCGAGGACACTGCATTTCTCATTTGGCTCTCGAGCTTAAAAATGGTAAAAACGTCTGAAACAGCATAGTAAGTCTTAACTCGTTAAAAAAAAAACTTCTAAAATTAAATTGCAGTGCCGTGACCCGGATTCGAACCGGGGTTGCTGCGACCACAACGCAGAGTACTAACCACTATACGATCACGGCTGGCTTGAAGAGCTGACTTTGTAAAGCCTACATAGGCTGTGAAAGTGATGTGCACAAGCTGGCTAAACTCTTTTCATTTTGGTCTCGATAATGAATAAACTGAAGAAACAGTGGAGCTTTACACAGTCGGTAGGTTTTTTCACATTCGAAAAGTGCCCTTTTTCCGTGACATTGGAATATCTCAATTGCATCCTCCTCACGTCATCTAATTCTCTAAACCCATTGGTGAGAAAACCTGAGTGCCCTCCCCTCTGACCTTCTCCACCAATGTGAACAATAAAAAGGTACTGCTGAGATTTGAACTCAGGATCTCCTGTTTACTAGACAGGCACTTTAACCAACTAAGCCACAGCACCCATAAAAGTCATATATGTTGCAGATGTGAACACCCACACCTATTTGAATCAAACCAGTCTCATTAATTTAACCCACATCTCTGTTTAGCAAAATCGCATCACAAAAGAGATGTCTTTTACTAATATTGGAAACAATACAGACAACTTCAATTGTCTAGCAACAGGGTTTCTTAAGCTACGTTTCGGGACGCAAAGTGGGCCTGAGCATGTGAGAGGTAGTGTTGCCAAATCCTCAGTAAGGAAAGTAGCTATTGGTGGTCCTAAAAGTAGCTAGAAGTCGCTAAATGACATCATCACATAATTTTCATAATTGGCCGAGTGGATGTAATTGTGATTGACGCTGTAGGAGAGAGGAATAACGTCGCGGGAGAGACAAAAAGTGAGTAAAAAACACCCTAAGTATGTTTAGAACTAAAATTGAACTTTCTTCTGTCGATTCTTGTCTTTTTTCTGAATACTCACTAAATATAGCGACAAAGTCGCTAAGTTGGCAACACTGGTGAGAGGTGGGTAGCGAGATATCAGTAATCAATTGTAATCACATACTATTTCTGTCACGAGATATGAGTAAACATTCAGAATCATACACTATTTCTTCATAATGTTGGTCGTTCGAGGACACTGCATTTCTCATTTGGCTCTCGAGCTTAAAAATGGTAAAAACGTCTGAAACAGCATAGTAAGTCTTAACTCGTTAAAAAAAACTTCTAAAATTAAATTGCAGTGCCGTGACCCGGATTCGAACCGGGGTTGCTGCGACCACAACGCAGAGTACTAACCACTATACGATCACGGCTGGCTTGAAGAGCTGACTTTGTAAAGCCTACATAGGCTGTGAAAGTGATGTGCACAAGCTGGCTAAACTCTTTTCATTTTGGTCTCGATAATGAATAAACTGAAGAAACAGTGGAGCTTTACACAGTCGGTAGGTTTTTTCACATTCGAAAAGTGCCCTTTTTCCGTGACATTGGAATATCTCAATTGCATCCTCCTCACGTCATCTAATTCTCTAAACCCATTGGTGAGAAAACCTGAGTGCCCTCCCCTCTGACCTTCTCCACCAATGTGAACAATAAAAAGGTACTGCTGAGATTTGAACTCAGGATCTCCTGTTTACTAGACAGGCACTTTAACCAACTAAGCCACAGCACCCATAAAAGTCATATATGTTGCAGATGTGAACACCCACACCTATTTGAATCAAACCAGTCTCATTAATTTAACCCACATCTCTGTTTAGCAAAATCGCATCACAAAAGAGATGTCTTTTACTAATATTGGAAACAATACAGACAACTTCAATTGTCTAGCAACAGGGTTTCTTAAGCTACGTTTCGGGACGCAAAGTGGGCCTGAGCATGTGAGAGGTAGTGTTGCCAAATCCTCAGTAAGGAAAGTAGCTATTGGTGGTCCTAAAAGTAGCTAGAAGTCGCTAAATGACATCATCACATAATTTTCATAATTGGCCAAGTGGATGTAATTGTGATTGACGCTGTAGGAGAGAGGAATAACGTCGCGGGAGAGACAAAAAGTGAGTAAAAAACACCCTAAGTATGTTTAGAACTAAAATTGAACTTTCTTCTGTCGATTCTTGTCTTTTTTCTGAATACTCACTAAATATAGCGACAAAGTCGCTAAGTTGGCAACACTGGTGAGAGGTGGGTAGCGAGATATCAGTAATCAATTGTAATCACATACTACTTCTGTCACGAGATATGAGTAAACATTCAGAATCATACACTATTTCTTCATAATGTTGGTCGTTCGAGGACACTGCATTTCTCATTTGGCTCTCGAGCTTAAAATGGTAAAAACGTCTGAAACAGCATAGTAAGTCTTAACTCGTTAAAAAAAAACTTCTAAAATTAAATTGCAGTGCCGTGACCCGGATTCGAACCGGGGTTGCTGCGACCACAACGCAGAGTACTAACCACTATACGATCACGGCTGGCTTCAAGAGCTGACTTTGTAAAGCCTACATAGGCTGTGAAAGTGATGTGCACAAGCTGGCTAAACTCTTTTCATTTTGGTCTCGATAATGAATAAACTGAAGAAACAGTGGAGCTTTACACAGTCGGTAGGTTTTTTCACATTCGAAAAGTGCCCTTTTTCCGTGACATTGGAATATCTCAATTGCATCCTCCTCACGTCATCTAATTCTCTAAACCCATTGGTGAGAAAACCTGAGTGCCCTCCCCTCTGACCTTCTCCACCAATGTGAACAATAAAAAGGTACTGCTGAGATTTGAACTCAGGATCTCCTGTTTACTAGACAGGCACTTTAACCAACTAAGCCACAGCACCCAAAAAGTCATATATGTTGCAGATGTGAACACCCACACCTATTTGAATCAAACCAGTCTCATTAATTTAACCCACATCTCTGTTTAGCAAAATCGCATCACAAAAGAGATGTCTTTTACTAATATTGGAAACAATACAGACAACTTCAATTGTCTAGCAACAGGGTTTCTTAAGCTACGTTTCGGGACGCAAAGTGGGCCTGAGCATGTGAGAGGTAGTGTTGCCAAATCCTCAGTAAGGAAAGTAGCTATTGGTGGTCCTAAAAGTAGCTAGAAGTCGCTAAATGACATCATCACATAATTTTCATAATTGGCCAAGTGGATGTAATTGTGATTGACGCTGTAGGAGAGAGGAATAACGTCGCGGGAGAGACAAAAAGTGAGTAAAAAACACCCTAAGTATGTTTAGAACTAAAATTGAACTTTCTTCTGTCGATTCTTGTCTTTTTTCTGAATACTCACTAAATATAGCGACAAAGTCGCTAAGTTGGCAACACTGGTGAGAGGTGGGTAGCGAGATATCAGTAATCAATTGTAATCACATACTATTTCTGTCACGAGATATGAGTAAACATTCAGAATCATACACTATTTCTTCATAATGTTGGTCGTTCGAGGACACTGCATTTCTCATTTGGCTCTCGAGCTTAAAAATGGTAAAAACGTCTGAAACAGCATAGTAAGTCTTAACTCGTTAAAAAAAAACTTCTAAAATTAAATTGCAGTGCCGTGACCCGGATTCGAACCGGGGTTGCTGCGACCACAACGCAGAGTACTAACCACTATACGATCACGGCTGGCTTCAAGAGCTGACTTTGTAAAGCCTACATAGGCTGTGAAAGTGATGTGCACAAGCTGGCTAAACTCTTTTCATTTTGGTCTCGATAATGAATAAACTGAAGAAACAGTGGAGCTTTACACAGTCGGTAGGTTTTTTCACATTCGAAAAGTGCCCTTTTTCCGTGACATTGGAATATCTCAATTGCATCCTCCTCACGTCATCTAATTCTCTAAACCCATTGGTGAGAAAACCTGAGTGCCCTCCCCTCTGACCTTCTCCACCAATGTGAACAATAAAAAGGTACTGCTGAGATTTGAACTCAGGATCTCCTGTTTACTAGACAGGCACTTTAACCAACTAAGCCACAGCACCCATAAAAGTCATATATGTTGCAGATGTGAACACCCACACCTATTTGAATCAAACCAGTCTCATTAATTTAACCCACATCTCTGTTTAGCAAAATCGCATCACAAAAGAGATGTCTTTTACTAATATTGGAAACAATACAGACAACTTCAATTGTCTAGCAACAGGGTTTCTTAAGCTACGTTTCGGGACGCAAAGTGGGCCTGAGCATGTGAGAGGTAGTGTTGCCAAATCCTCAGTAAGGAAAGTAGCTATTGGTGGTCCTAAAAGTAGCTAGAAGTCGCTAAATGACATCATCACATAATTTTCATAATTGGCCAAGTGGATGTAATTGTGATTGACGCTGTAGGAGAGAGGAATAACGTCGCGGGAGAGACAAAAAGTGAGTAAAAAACACCCTAAGTATGTTTAGAACTAAAATTGAACTTTCTTCTGTCGATTCTTGTCTTTTTTCTGAATACTCACTAAATATAGCGACAAAGTCGCTAAGTTGGCAACACTGGTGAGAGGTGGGTAGCGAGATATCAGTAATCAATTGTAATCACATACTATTTCTGTCACGAGATATGAGTAAACATTCAGAATCATACACTATTTCTTCATAATGTTGGTCGTTCGAGGACACTGCATTTCTCATTTGGCTCTCGAGCTTAAAAATGGTAAAAACGTCTGAAACAGCATAGTAAGTCTTAACTCGTTAAAAAAAAACTTCTAAAATTAAATTGCAGTGCCGTGACCCGGATTCGAACCGGGGTTGCTGCGACCACAACGCAGAGTACTAACCACTATACGATCACGGCTGGCTTCAAGAGCTGACTTTGTAAAGCCTACATAGGCTGTGAAAGTGATGTGCACAAGCTGGCTAAACTCTTTTCATTTTGGTCTCGATAATGAATAAACTGAAGAAACAGTGGAGCTTTACACAGTCGGTAGGTTTTTTCACATTCGAAAAGTGCCCTTTTTCCGTGACATTGGAATATCTCAATTGCATCCTCCTCACGTCATCTAATTCTCTAAACCCATTGGTGAGAAAACCTGAGTGCCCTCCCCTCTGACCTTCTCCACCAATGTGAACAATAAAAAGGTACTGCTGAGATTTGAACTCAGGATCTCCTGTTTACTAGACAGGCACTTTAACCAACTAAGCCACAGCACCCATAAAAGTCATATATGTTGCAGATGTGAACACCCACACCTATTTGAATCAAACCAGTCTCATTAATTTAACCCACATCTCTGTTTAGCAAAATCGCATCACAAAAGAGATGTCTTTTACTAATATTGGAAACAATACAGACAACTTCAATTGTCTAGCAACAGGGTTTCTTAAGCTACGTTTCGGGACGCAAAGTGGGCCTGAGCATGTGAGAGGTAGTGTTGCCAAATCCTCAGTAAGGAAAGTAGCTATTGGTGGTCCTAAAAGTAGCTAGAAGTCGCTAAATGACATCATCACATAATTTTCATAATTGGCCAAGTGGATGTAATTGTGATTGACGCTGTAGGAGAGAGGAATAACGTCGCGGGAGAGACAAAAAGTGAGTAAAAAACACCCTAAGTATGTTTAGAACTAAAATTGAACTTTCTTCTGTCGATTCTTGTCTTTTTTCTGAATACTCACTAAATATAGCGACAAAGTCGCTAAGTTGGCAACACTGGTGAGAGGTGGGTAGCGAGATATCAGTAATCAATTGTAATCACATACTATTTCTGTCACGAGATATGAGTAAACATTCAGAATCATACACTATTTCTTCATAATGTTGGTCGTTCGAGGACACTGCATTTCTCATTTGGCTCTCGAGCTTAAAAATGGTAAAAACGTCTGAAACAGCATAGTAAGTCTTAACTCGTAAAACATCTAAAATTAAATTGCAGTGCCGTGACCCGGATTCGAACCGGGGTTGCTGCGACCACAACGCAGAGTACTAACCACTATACGATCACGGCTGGCTTGAAGAGCTGACTTTGTAAAGCCTACATAGGCTGTGAAAGTGATGTGCACAAGCTGGCTAAACTCTTTTCATTTTGGTCTCGATAATGAATAAACTGAAGAAACAGTGGAGCTTTACACAGTCGGTAGGTTTTTTCACATTCGAAAAGTGCCCTTTTTCCGTGACATTGGAATATCTCAATTGCATCCTCCTCACGTCATCTAATTCTCTAAACCCATTGGTGAGAAAACCTGAGTGCCCTCCCCTCTGACCTTCTCCACCAATGTGAACAATAAAAAGGTACTGCTGAGATTTGAACTCAGGATCTCCTGTTTACTAGACAGGCACTTTAACCAACTAAGCCACAGCACCCATAAAAGTCATATATGTTGCAGATGTGAACACCCACACCTATTTGAATCAAACCAGTCTCATTAATTTAACCCACATCTCTGTTTAGCAAAATCGCATCACAAAAGAGATGTCTTTTACTAATATTGGAAACAATACAGACAACTTCAATTGTCTAGCAACAGGGTTTCTTAAGCTACGTTTCGGGACGCAAAGTGGGCCTGAGCATGTGAGAGGTAGTGTTGCCAAATCCTCAGTAAGGAAAGTAGCTATTGGTGGTCCTAAAAGTAGCTAGAAGTCGCTAAATGACATCATCACATAATTTTCATAATTGGCCAAGTGGATGTAATTGTGATTGACGCTGTAGGAGAGAGGAATAACGTCGCGGGAGAGACAAAAAGTGAGTAAAAAACACCCTAAGTATGTTTAGAACTAAAATTGAACTTTCTTCTGTCGATTCTTGTCTTTTTTCTGAATACTCACTAAATATAGCGACAAAGTCGCTAAGTTGGCAACACTGGTGAGAGGTGGGTAGCGAGATATCAGTAATCAATTGTAATCACATACTATTTCTGTCACGAGATATGAGTAAACATTCAGAATCATACACTATTTCTTCATAATGTTGGTCGTTCGAGGACACTGCATTTCTCATTTGGCTCTCGAGCTTAAAAATGGTAAAAACGTCTGAAACAGCATAGTAAGTCTTAACTCGTTAAAAAAAAAATTAAATTGCAGTGCATCTAAAATTAAATTGCAGTGCCGTGACCCGGATTCGAACCGGGGTTGCTGCGACCACAACGCAGAGTACTAACCACTATACGATCACGGCTGGCTTGAAGAGCTGACTTTGTAAAGCCTACATAGGCTGTGAAAGTGATGTGCACAAGCTGGCTAAACTCTTTTCATTTTGGTCTCGATAATGAATAAACTGAAGAAACAGTGGAGCTTTACACAGTCGGTAGGTTTTTTCACATTCGAAAAGTGCCCTTTTTCCGTGACATTGGAATATCTCAATTGCATCCTCCTCACGTCATCTAATTCTCTAAACCCATTGGTGAGAAAACCTGAGTGCCCTCCCCTCTGACCTTCTCCACCAATGTGAACAATAAAAAGGTACTGCTGAGATTTGAACTCAGGATCTCCTGTTTACTAGACAGGCACTTTAACCAACTAAGCCACAGCACCCATAAAAGTCATATATGTTGCAGATGTGAACACCCACACCTATTTGAATCAAACCAGTCTCATTAATTTAACCCACATCTCTGTTTAGCAAAATCGCATCACAAAAGAGATGTCTTTTACTAATATTGGAAACAATACAGACAACTTCAATTGTCTAGCAACAGGGTTTCTTAAGCTACGTTTCGGGACGCAAAGTGGGCCTGAGCATGTGAGAGGTAGTGTTGCCAAATCCTCAGTAAGGAAAGTAGCTATTGGTGGTCCTAAAAGTAGCTAGAAGTCGCTAAATGACATCATCACATAATTTTCATAATTGGCCAGTGGATGTAATT
>NC_060182.1:6852005-6877431 GCF_021184085.1 Oncorhynchus gorbuscha | reverse complement strand
CAGTAGCACAGAGAAGATCATCCATATGACGTTGAGAAATACTGCATTGTGTGTAGTTTGGAAGAGTCACAAAATAAGTTAATAAATATGTAATAACGCAAAAACATTGTTTGTACTTATAGGTAACCATATCGTGATTACAATTAGCTTACTAAGTCTTTAACCACACTGTATTGTTACATTGGTGAGTAAAAACTCATGCTTCCTACACTTTAACTTGTTATCTGAAGATAAAATAAACATTTTACTCAACTGCGTTACCCACTCCAGTCAGCAGATGGCGATCTGGGAATTTAAGGCGATGCTGTTGGTGTGACGTATAATGTAGTGGACGGAACTCTTCTTTCAACAGCAGCAACAGTTCGTCAAACACCTCGGTAGCTTGATAGAGAAAATAGACGAACCAATAAAGCTCTTTAGACGCTTTAGTGTATATTAGCCACTGTGTTTTAAACCCACTTCTATCGTCTAGTTAGTTATCAGATTTAATTTCATATTTACGGTGTAGTTAATAGTCAGCTAGCGGGCTGGTTAAGTTAGCATTAGCCTAGCTAGCTAACATCTCCAACCATGCGGCCACTAAGCTACTCCCCTGCTAAAGAAGAGCAAAATGTCACAGTAAAACAAGAAGTAGAGGGTGAGGCTGTTGCCGTGAAAGAAGAAGAGGAAGACGTTTCAGTGAAAGAAGAAGAGGAAGACGCGTTCAGAGTGAAAAAGGAGGAGGATGTTACAGTAAAAGAAGAGGAAGGGAAAGAGGAGGATGCAGTTTTTGGAGTGGAGAAGGAAGGGGAGATTACTGTCACATTGAAAGATGAAGAGGTGGAGGTAGGAGATCTGATTAACACCAGTAAGTACCGCCTTAAATTTGTTGTTAATTTTGGATATTCGCAGTTGGCTGGTCAATACCTCTTCAACGGAGGGCCCTGGGAGGATGACTGATGTCTAGAATCAGACGACGTAGAGAGCAAGCTACCCCTTGTTTTCTTCGTTCCGTTTCCAAAAAGTGACTTAACATATATATTTGATAATTGCTGACCGCAGACTGGGGAGCACTGCATGTAGTGATTTTCGTGTAGTGATGTTTTACTACACACCGTGCCCCCCAATAGTGCCATGTGAGATTTGGGTTGGCTACACCAAAGATTATGGATATAATGACAAGATGTCTCTCCGCCATAACAAGGGGAGTTGATGTCCACAAAGCGGCACTGCGGGTTGTCAAGCTCCTCCTATCCTGTCTTTGGATTGGTGGATTCATCTTTTTATTGTAATCTATTGTTTATATTCTATGAGGGTTCTTGTGGTCAACCGCCTGTATTCAATGGAGAGAGATGCTAAGCTACTAGCATGAATATGCATATCGATCTGGAGACAACTCATATAGTGTTTTAATCAAAGTTGTCGGTATGTCACGTGTCCACATAACAACTTAAGCATTACGAAACTTCTGTTGGTTCAAGTAAACTTCACGTAGCAAATAAGCCATTCATTTTGTTGTTGACCAAATTCAACACTTTCCAAATTAAATTGATAATTGTTTCCACTTGGATACAACCTACTGTAGCCTACTGGCATGACCTAGAGAGATACAACCTGCTGTAACCTACTGGCATGACCTAGAGAGATTGTAACCTGGCATGATCTGAGAGATACAACCTAAGTCTACTGGCATGACCTAGAGAGATACAACCTTGTAACCTACTGGCAATACAACCTACTGTAGTCTACTGGCATGACCTAGAGAGATACAACCTACTGTAACCTACTGGCATGACCTAGAGAGATACAACCTACTGTAACCTACTGGCATGGCCTAGAGAGATACAACCTACTGTAGTCTACTGGCATGACCTAGAGAGATACCACCTACTGTAACCTACTGGCATGACCTAGAGAGATACAACCTACTGTAACCTGGGCATGGCCTAGAGAGATACAACCTACTGTTCTACTGGCATGACCTAGAGAGATACAACCTACTGTAACCTACTGTGGCCTAGAGAGATACAACCTACTGTAGTCTACTGGCATGACCTAGAGAGATACACCTATGTAACCTACTGGCACCTAGAGAACAACCTACTGTAACCTACTGGCATGGCCTAGAGAGATACAACCTACTGTAGTCTACTGGCATGACCTAGAGAGATACAACCTGCTGTAACCTACTGGCATGACCTAGAGAGATACAACCTACTGTAGTCTACTGGCATGACCTAGAGAGATACAACCTGCTGTAACCATGACCTAGAGAGATACAACCTACTGTATCCTACTGGCATGACCTAGAGAGATGTAACCTGCTGGCATGACCTAGAGAGATGCAACCTACTGTAGCTTACTGGCATGACTTAGAGAGATACAACCTACTGTAGCCTACTGGCATGACCTAGAGAGATACAACCTACTGTAACCTACTGGCATGACCTAGAGAGATACAACCTACTGTAGTCTACTGGCATGACCTAGAGAGATACAACCTGCTGTAACCTACTGGCATGACCTAGAGAGATACAACCTACTGTAGTCTACTGGCATGACCTAGAGAGATACAACCTACTGTAGTCTACTGGCATGACCTAGAGAGATACAACTTACTGTAAGCCTACTGGCATGACCTAGAGAGATACAACCTACTGTAGCCTACTGGCATTACCTAGAGAGTTACAACCTACTGTAGCCTACTGGCATGACCTAGAGAGATACAACCTGCTGTAACCTACTGGCATGACCTAGAGAGATACAACCTACTGTAGTCTACTGGCATGACCTAGAGAGATACAACTTGCTGTAACCTACTGGCATGACCTAGAGAGATACAACCTACTGTAGTCTACTGGCATGACCTAGAGAGATACAACCTACTGTAGCCTACTGGCATGACCTAGAGAGATACAACCTGCTGTAACCTACTGGCATGACCTAGAGAGATACAACCTACTGTAGTCTACTGGCATGACCTAGAGAGATACAACTTACTGTAAGCCTACTGGCATGACCTAGAGAGTTACAACCTACTGTAAGCCTACTGGCATGACCTAGAGAGATACAACCTACTGTAGCCTACTGGCATTACCTAGAGAGTTACAACCTACTGTAGCCTACTGGCATGGCCTAGAGAGATACAACCTACTGTAGCCTACTGGCATGACCTAGAGAGATGCAACCTACTTGCATGACCTAGAGAGTTACAACCTACTGTATGCTACTGGCATGACCTAGAGAGATACAACCTACTGTATCCTACTGGCATGACCTAGAGAGATACAACCTACTGGCATGACCTAGAGAGTTACAACCTACTGTATCCTACTGGCATGACCTAGAGAGATGTAACCTGCTGGCATGACCTAGAGAGATGCAACCTACTGTAGCCTACTGGCATGACCTAGAGAGATACAACCTACTGTATCCTACTGGCATGACCTAGAGAGATACAACCTACTGTATCCTACTGGCATGACCTAGAGAGATACAACCTACTGTATCCTACTGGCATGACCTAGAGATGTAACCTGCTGGCATGACCTAGAGAGATGCAACCTACTGTAGCTTACTGGCATGACTTAGAGAGATACAACCTACTGTAGCCTACTGGCATGACCTAGAGAGATACAACCTACTGGCATGACCTAGAGAGATACAACCTACTGTAAGCCTACTGGCATGACCTAGAGAGTTACAACCTACTGTAAGCCTACTGGCATGACCTAGAGAGTTACAACCTACTGTAGCCTACTGGCATGACCTAGAGAGTTACAACCTACTGTAACCTACTGGCATGACCTAGAGAGTTACAACCTACTGTAACCTACTGGCATTACCTAGAGAGTTACAACCTACTGTAGCCTACTGGCATGGCCTAGAGAGTTACAACCTACTGTAAGCCTACTGGCATGACCTAGAGAGTTACAACCTACTGTAAGCCTACTGGCATGACCTAGAGAGTTACAACCTACTGTAAGCCTACTGGCATGACCTAGAGAGATACAACCTACTGGCATTACCTAGAGAGTTACAACCTACTGTAGCCTACTGGCATGGCCTAGAGAGATACAACCTACTGTAGCCTACTGGCATGACCTAGAGAGATGCAACCTACTTGCATGACCTAGAGAGTTACAACCTACTGTATCCTACTGGCATGACCTAGAGAGATACAACCTACTGGCATGACCTAGAGAGTTACAACCTACTGTATCCTACTGGCATGACCTAGAGAGATGTAACCTGCTGGCATGACCTAGAGAGATGCAACCTACTGTAGCCTACTGGCATGACCTAGAGAGATACAACCTACTGTATCCTACTGGCATGACCTAGAGAGATACAACCTACTGTATCCTACTGGCATGACCTAGAGAGATACAACCTACTGTATCCTACTGGCATGACCTAGAGAGATGTAACCTGCTGGCATGACCTAGAGAGATGCAACCTACTGTAGCTTACTGGCATGACTTAGAGAGATACAACCTACTGTAGCCTACTGGCATGACCTAGAGAGATACAACCTACTGTAACCTACTGGCATGACCTAGAGAGATACAACCTACTGTAAGCCTACTGGCATGACCTAGAGAGTTACAACCTACTGTAAGCCTACTGGCATGACCTAGAGAGTTACAACCTACTGTAGCCTACTGGCATGACCTAGAGAGTTACAACCTACTGTAACCTACTGGCATGACCTAGAGAGTTACAACCTACTGTAACCTACTGGCATTACCTAGAGAGTTACAACCTACTGTAAGCCTACTGGCATGGCCTAGAGAGTTACAACCTACTGTAAGCCTACTGGCATGACCTAGAGAGTTACAACCTACTGTAAGCCTACTGGCATGACCTAGAGAGTTACAACCTACTGTAGCCTACTGGCATGACCTAGAGAGTTACAACCTACTGTAGCCTACTGGCATGACCTAGAGAGTTACAACCTACTGTAACCTACTGGCATGACCTAGAGAGGTACAACCTACTGTATCCTACTGGCATGACCTAGAGAGATGCAACCTACTGGCATGACCTAATACTGTAAGCCTACTGGCATGACCCAGAGAGATGCAACCTACTTGCATGACCTAGAGAGTTACAACCTACTGTATCCTACTGGCATGACCTAGAGAGATGTAACCTACTGGCATGGCCTAGAGAGATATTACCTACTGTATCTTACTGGCATGACCTAGAGAGTTACAACCTACTGTATCCTACTGGCATGACCTAGAGAGATGTAACCTACTGGCATGGCCTAGAGAGATACAACCTACTGTAGTCTACTGGCATGACCTAGAGAGATACAACTTACTGTAAGCCTACTGGCATGACCTAGAGAGTTACAACCTACTGTAAGCCTACTGGCATGACCTAGAGAGATACAACCTACTGTAGCCTACTGGCATTACCTAGAGAGTTACAACCTACTGTAGCCTACTGGCATGGCCTAGAGAGATACAACCTACTGTAGCCTACTGGCATGACCTAGAGAGATGCAACCTACTTGCATGACCTAGAGAGTTACAACCTACTGTATGCTACTGGCATGACCTAGAGAGATACAACCTACTGGCATGACCTAGAGAGATACAACCTACTGTATCCTACTGACATGACCTAGAGAGATGTAACCTACTGGCATGACCTAGAGAGATGCAACCTACTGTAGCTTACTGGCATGACTTAGAGAGATACAACCTACTGTAGCCTACTGGCATGACCTAGAGAGATACAACCTACTGTAACCTACTGGCATGACCTAGAGAGATACAACCTACTGTAAGCCTACTGGCATGACCTAGAGAGTTACAACCTACTGTAAGCCTACTGGCATGACCTAGAGAGTTACAACCTACTGTAGCCTACTGGCATGACCTAGAGAGTTACAACCTACTGTAACCTACTGGCATGACCTAGAGAGTTACAACCTACTGTAACCTACTGGCATGACCTAGAGAGTTACAACCTACTGTAACCTACTGGCATTACCTAGAGAGTTACAACCTACTGTAAGCCTACTGGCATGGCCTAGAGAGTTACAACCTACTGTAAGCCTACTGGCATGACCTAGAGAGTTACAACCTACTGTAAGCCTACTGGCATGACCTAGAGAGTTACAACCTACTGTAGCCTACTGGCATGACCTAGAGAGTTACAACCTACTGTAGCCTACTGGCATGACCTAGAGAGTTACAACCTACTGTAACCTACTGGCATTACCTAGAGAGGTACAACCTACTGTATCCTACTGGCATGACCTAGAGAGATGCAACCTACTGGCATGACCTAGAGAGTTACAACCTACTGTAAGCCTACTGGCATGACCCAGAGAGATGCAACCTACTTGCATGACCTAGAGAGTTACAACCTACTGTATCCTACTGGCATGACCTAGAGAGATGTAACCTACTGGCATGGCCTAGAGAGATATTACCTACTGTATCTTACTGGCATGACCTAGAGAGTTACAACCTACTGTATCCTACTGGCATGACCTAGAGAGATGTAACCTACTGGCATGGCCTAGAGAGATACAACCTACTGTATCCTACTGGCATGACCTAGAGAGATGCAACCTACTGGCAAGACCTAGAGGGCTGAAGTTGTAAAATTCCTGGATTTTAAATTAATATTTTCCAGTAATAATGATAATTTGTATCTTCCTATCCACATTTTTATTAAACTTTACGTGAAAAGCACACCATGCAATAATCTGAGACGGCACTCAGATATAACAAAATTTCTCTGCCATGTTGGAGTTACATCATAAATATTCACCTTACCTTGGATGATCTTCATCAGAATGCACTCCCAGGAATCCTAGTTCCACAATAAATGCTTGATTTGTTCCATAATGTCTGTTATTTATGTCCAATTAGCTACTTTGGTTAGCACGTTTGGTAAACATTTCCAAAGTCACGAAGTGCGTTCACTAAAACCTGACGTCCAAACGTTCCGTAACAGTCCATGGAGAATAAGAGCACCTCATCCCAGCTGCCCACTACACTGAGGCTAGGAAACACTGTCACCATCGATAACTCCACGATAATTGAGAATTTCAATAAGCATTTCTCTACGGCTGGTCGCAGATCGCAGATGTTCTGAAAGAGCTGCAATAGCTGGACCCGTACAAATCAGCTGGGCTAGACAATCTGGACCCTGTCTTTCAAAAATTATTTGCCTCCATTGTGGCTACTAGTCTGTTCATCCTCTCTTTTGTATCGTCCGAGATTCCTAAAGATTGGAAAGCTGCCGCGGTCATCCCCCTCTTCAAAGGGGGTGACACTCTAGACCCAAACTGTTAGACCTATATCCATCCTGCCCTGCCTTGCTAATGTCTTCGAAAGCCAAGTTAACAAACAGATCACTAACCATTTTGAATCCCACCGTACCTTCTCCGCTGTGCAATCCGGTTTCCTAGCTGGTCACGGGTGCACCTCAGCCACGCTCAAAGTACTAAACGATATCATAACAGCCATCGATAAGACAGTACTGTGCAGCCGTCTTCATCGACCTGGCCAAGGCTCTCGACTCTGTCAATCACCGTATTCTTATCGGCAGACTCAACAGCCTTGGTTTCTCAAATGACTGACTCGCCTGGTTTCACCAACTAACAAACTTAACAAACCTCCAAACGAACTTCAATGCCATACAACACTCCTACTGTGACCTCCAACTGCTCTTAAACGCACGTAAAACTAAATGCATGCTCTTCAACCGATCGCTGCCTGCACCCGCCCGCCCGACTAGCATCACTACTCTGGACGGTTCTGACTATGTGGACAACTACAAATACCTAGGTGTCTGGTTAGACTGTAAACTCTCCTTCCAGACTCAAAGTAAGCATCTCCAACCCAAAATTAAATCTAGATTCGGCTTCCTATTTCGCAACAAAGCCTCCATTCACGCTGCCAAACATACCCTCGTAAAAAGGATCGGCGATGTCATTTACAAAATAGCCTCCAACACTCAGCAAACCTCCTCATACCACCCACAACTGCCACCTGTATGCTCTTGTTGGCTGGCCCTCGCTACATATTTGTCGCCAAACACATTGGCTCCAGGTCATCTATAAGTCTTTGCTAGGTAAAGCCTTAACTCAGCTCACTGGTCACCATAGCAACACCCACCCGTAGCATGCGCTCCAGCAGGTATATCTCACTGGTCATCCCCAAAGCCAACACCTCATTTTGCCGCCTTTCCTTCCAGTTCTCTGCTGCCAATGACTGGAACGAATTGCAAAAATTGCTGAAGTTGGAGACTTTTATCTCCCTCACTAACTTTAAGCATCAGCTATCTGAGCAGCTTACCGATCACTGCAGCTGTACACAGCCCATCTGTAAATAGCCCATCCAACTACCTACCTCATCCCCATGTTTTTATTTACTTTTTTTGCTATTTTGCACACCAGTATTTCTACTGGCACATCATCATCTGCACATCTATCACTCCAGTGTTAATTTGCTAAATTGTAATTACTTCGCTACTATGGCCTATTTATTGCCTTACCTCCGTACTCCATTTGCACACACTGTATATAGATTTTTCTATTGTGTTATTGACTGTACGTTTGTTTATCCCACGTGTAACTCTGTGTTGTTTGTTGTGCACTGCTTTGCTTTATCTTGGCCAGGTCGCAGTTGTAAATCAGAACTTGTTCTCAACTGGCCTACCTGGTTAAAACAGCCTTGGTTTCTACCTGGTTATAAACTTCTTAGGGCTGAGATCCTGTTAAAGAAATGGTCGGTTATCGGTGGTGATAGGTCTCAGTTGTAAATGAGAACTTGTTCTCAACTGACCTACCTGGTTGGAAAACTTCTTAGGTCTGAGATCCCGTTAACGGGATCGATATGACAACAGCCAGTGAAAGTGCAGGGCGCCAAATTCAAAACAACAGAAATCTCATAATTAAAAATCCTCAAACATACAATTATTTTATATAATTTTAAAGGTAATCTCGTTGTTAATCCCACCACATTGTCTGATTTCAAATAGGCTTTTCAGCGAAAGCACCACAAACGATTGTTAGGTCAGCACGAATTCACAGAAAAACACAGCAATTTTTCCAGCCAAAGTCACAAAAAGCAGAAATAGAGAGAGAATGAATCACTAACCTTTGATGATCTTCATCAGATAACTCATAGGACTTGATGTTACTCAATACATGTATGTTTTGTTCGATAAAGTTCATATTTATATAAATAAAATCTCAGTATACGTTGGCGCGTTATGATCAGTAGTTCCAAAAACATCCGGTGATTTTGCAGAGAGCCACAACAATTTACAGAAATACTTATTATATATGTTGATGAAAATACAAGTGTTATACATGGAAATATAGATAAACTTCTACTTAATGCAACCGCTGTGTCAGATTTCAAAAAGCAAACCATGCAATAATCTGAGTACGGCGCTCAGAGACCCAACCAGCCAAAAAGATATCCGCCATATTGTGCAGTCAACAGAAGTCAGAAATAACATTATAAATATTCACTTACCTTTGATGATCTTCATCAGAATACACTCCCAGGAATCCCAGTTCCACAATAAATGTTTGATTTTTTTGAAAATGTCCATAATTTATTTCCAAATAGCTACTTTTGTTAGCGCGTTTGGTAAACAAATCAAAACTCACGAAGCGCTTTCACTAGTTGCAGACGAAATGTCAAAATTTCCATTACAGTCCGTAGAAACATGTCAAACGATGAATAGAATACATCTTAAGGATGTTTTTAACATAACTTCTTTTTCTTCAGAAAAGCAAATGGAACGAGAGCTACCTCTCATGTGAATGCACGTAACCAGCTCATGGCTGCTGGCAGACCTCTGACTCATTCCCTCTTATTTAGCCCCCCTTCACAGTTGAAGCCTCAAACAAGTTTCTAAAGATGGTTGACATCTAGTGGAAGCCTTAAAGTGCAACATGACCAATATCCCACTGTATCTTCAATAGGGGCTGAGTTGAAAATCGACCAACCTCAGATTTCCCACTTCCTGGTTGGATTTTTTTCTCAGGTGTTTGCCTGCCATATGAGTTCTGTTATACTCACATACATCATTCAAACTGATTTAGAAACTTCAGAGTGTTTTCTATCCAAATATACTAATAATATGCATATATTAGCAACTGGGACTGAGGAGCAGGTAGTTTACTCTGGGCACCTTATTCATCCAAGCTACTCAATACTGCCCCTGCCATAAGAAGTTAAATAAAGGTGAAATAAAAAATACCCAAATGGATACTGTCATTAACGCAGTTCTTCAATAATTACACATACTTAATACTGTAGCTGTTTAGTTAGTCAGACTCACCCCATCGCGACGTCCCCCCAAAGGTTAACTCTCTAGCCCTCGCTATCTCCCTGCTTGCTAATTCGGCCTGCTAACGGCTAGCTTGTCTAGCCCGGGCCTACGAACTGTTAGCTTGTTAGCACAGGCCTGCTAACCATCTGATTCACTGCATCCCAAACTCTCTGAACCCATTTACTTTCTATCTCTTTTTTGATTTTTACTTTGTTTATACCTTCCGGAAACTTGCCTCACCCACTGTGGTACGGAATCGCTGTTACTTTTAATTTTTATTTTATTTTTATGACACACTCAAGAACCTCCAGACGCTAACCAGCTAACTAGCTACAAGCTATTTAGTCATTGTTAGTTAAAAAAAAAAAAAAAAAAACCTGGATAACACTCGCCAGCCCAGCCCCCTGCCCCATCCACCGCTGCCCCTGGACACTGATCTCTTGGCTACATAGCTGACGCACACTGGACTGCCCATTAATCATGGTACCCCACTCTGCTTGTTTGTTTTATCTGTCGGCCCAGTTGCCTAGTCAACGCCATTTTACCTGCTGTTTGTTGTGCTAGCTGATTAGCCTCGCCCACTGTTTTTAGCTAGCTTTCTCAATTCAACACCTGTGACTACTGTATGCCTCGCTGTATGTCTCTCCCAAATGTCAATATGCCCTGTATACTGTTGTTCAGGTTAGTTATCATTGTTTTAGTTCACAATGGAGCCCCTAGATTCACTCTGCATACCCCTGTTACCTCCCTCGTCCCACCCCCCACACATGCGGTGACCTCACCCATTACAACCAGCATTTCCAGAGATACAACCTCTCTCATCATCACCCAATGCCTGGGCTTACCTCCGCTGTACCCGCACCCCACCATACCCCTGTCTGCGCATTATGCCCTGAATATATTCTACCATGCCCAGAAACCTGCTCCTCTTATCCTCTGCCCCCAACGCTCTAGGCGACCAGTTTTGATAGCCTTTAGCCGTACCCTCATACTACTCCTTCTCTGTTCCGCGGGTGATGTGGAGGTAAACCCAGGCCCCGCATGTCCCCAGGTACCCTCATTTGCTGACTTCTGTGATCGAAAAAGTCTTGGTTTTATGCATGTCAACATCAGAAGCCTCCTCCCTAAGTTTGTTTTACTCACTGCTTTAGCACACTCTGCTAACCCTGATGTCCTTGCCGTGTCTGAATCCTGGCTCAGGAAGGCCACCAAAAATTCAGAGATTTCCATACCCAACTATAACATCTTCCGTCAAGATAGAACTGCTAAAGGGGGAGCAGTTGCAGTCTACTGCAGAGATAGCCTGCAAAGTAATGTCATACTTTCCAGGTCCATACCCAAACAGTTTGAACTACTAATTTTGAAAATGACTCTCTCCAGAAACAAGTCTCTCACTGTTGCCGCCTGCTACCGACCCCCTCAGCTCCCAGCTGTGCCCTGGACACCATTTGTGAATTGATCGCCCCCATCTAGCTTCAGAGTTCGTTCTGTTAGGTGACCTAAACTGGGATATGCTTAACACCCCGGCAGTCCTACAATCTAAGCTAGATGCCCTCAATCTCACTCAAATCATCAAGGAACCCACCAGGTACAACCCTAACTCTGTAAACAAGGGCACCCTCATAGACGTCATCCTGACCAACTGGCCCTCCAAATATACCTCTGCTGTCTTCAACCAGGATCTCAGCGATCACTGCCTCATCGCCTGTATCCGCCACGGAGCCGCAGTCAAACGACCACCCCTCATCACTGTCAAACGCTCCCTAAAACACTTCTGTGAGCAGGCCTTTCTAATCGACATGGCCCGGGTATCCTGGAAGGACATTGACCTCATCCCGTCAGTTGAGGATGCATGGTCATTCTTTAAAAGTAACTTCCTCACCATTTTAGATAAGCATGCTCCGTTCAAAAATGCAGAACCAAGAACAGATACAGCCCTTGGTTCACTCCAGACCTGACTGCCCTCGACCAGCACAAAAACATCCTGTGGCGGACTGCAATAGCATCGAATAGCCCCGTGATATGCAACTGTTCAGGGAAGTCAGGAACCAATAAACGCAGTCAGTCAGGAAAGCTAAGGCCAGCTTCTTCAGGCAGAAGTTTGCATCCTGTAGCTCCAACTCCAAAAGTTCTGGGACACTGTGAAGTCCATGGAGAACAAGAGCACCTCCTCCCAGCTGCCCACTGCTCTGAGGCTAGGAAACACGGTCTCCACCGATAAATCCATGATTATCGAAAACTTCAATAAACACTTCTCAACGGCTGGCCATGCCTTCCGCCTGGCTACTCCAACCTCGGCCAACAGCTCCGCCCCCTCGTAGCTCCTCACCCAAGCCTCTCCAGGTTCTCCTTTACCCAAATCCAGATAGCAGATGTTCTGAAAGAGCTGCAAAACCTGGACCCGTACAAATCAGCTGGGCTTGACAATCTGGACCCGCTATTTCTGAAACTATCTGCCGCCATTGTCGCAACCCCTATTACCAGCCTGTTCAACCTCTCTTTCATATCGTCTGAGATCCCCAAGGATTGAAAGCTGCCGCAGTCATCCCTCTCTTCAAAGGGGGAGACACCCTGGACCCAAACTGTTACAGACCTATATCCATCCTGCCCTGCCTATCTAAGGTCTTCGAAAGCCAAGTCAACAAACAGGTCACTGACCATCTCGAATCCCACCGTACCTTCTCCGCTGTGCAATCTGGTTTCCGAGCCGGTCACGGGTGCACCTCAGCCACACTCAAGGTACTAAACGATATCATAACCGCCATCGATAAAAGACAGTACTGTGCAGCCGTCTTCATCGACCTCGCCAAGGCTTTCGACTCTGTCAATCACCATATTCTTATCGGCAGACTCTACAGCCTCGGTTTTTCGGATGACTGCCTTGCCTGGTTCACCAATTACTTTGCAGACAGAGTTCAGTGTGTCAAATCGGAGGGCATGCTGTCCGGTCCTCTGGCAGTCTCTATGGGGGTGCCACAGGGTTCAATTCTCGGGCCGACTCTTTTCTCTGTGTATATCAATGATGTTGCTCTTGCTGCGGGCGATTCCCTGATCCACCTCTACGCAGACGACACCATTCTATATACTTTCGGCCCGTCATTGGACACTGTGCTATCTAACCTCCAAACGAGCTTCAATGCCATACAGCACTCCTTCCGTGGCCTCCAACTGCTCTTAAATGCGAGTAAAACCAAATGCATGCTTTTCAACCGATCGCTGCCTGCACCCGCATGCCCGACTAGCATCACCACCCTGGATGGTTCCGACCTTGAATATGTGGACATCTATAAGTACCTAGGTGTCTGGCTAGACTGCAAACTCTCCTTCCAGACCCACATCAAACATCTCCAATCGAAAATCAAATCAAGAGTCGGCTTTCTATTCCGCAACAAAGCCTCCTTCACTCACGCTGCCAAGCTTACCCTAGTTAAACTGACTATCCTACCGATCCTCGACTTCGGCGATGTCATCTACAAAATGGCTTCCAACACTCTACTCAGCAAACTGGATGCAGTCTATCACAGTGCCATCCGTTTTGTCACTAAAGCACCTTATACCACCCACCACTGCGACTTGTATGCTCTAGTCGGCTGGCCCTCACTACATATTCGTCGCCAGACCCACTGGCTCCAGGTCATCTACAAGTCCATGCTAGGTAAAGCTCCGCCTTATCTCAGTTCACTGGTCACGATGGCAACACCCATCCGTAGCACGCGCTCTAGCAGGTGTATCTCACTGATCATCCCTAAAGCCAACACATCATTTGGCCGCCTTTCGTTCCAGTACTCTGCTGCCTGTGACTGGAACGAATTGCAAAAATCGCTGAAGTTGGAGACTTTTATCTCCCTCACCAACTTCAAACATCAGCTATCCGAGCAGCTAACCGATCGCTGCAGCTGTACATAGTCTATAGGAAAATAGCCCACCCATTTTCACCTACCTCATTCCCATACTTTTTTTATACTGTTTTTATTTATTTATTTTTCTGCTCTTTTGCACACCAATATCTCTACCTGTACATGACCTGATCATTTATCACTCCAGTGTTAATCTGCAAAACTGTATTATTCGCCTACCTCCTCATGCCTTTTGCACACATTGTATATAGACTGCCCATTTTTTTCTACTGTGTTATTGACTTGTTAATTGTTTATTCCATGTGTAACTCAGTGTTGTCTATTCACACTGCTATGCTTTTATCTTGGCCAGGTCGCAGTTGCAAATGAGAACTTGTTCTCAACTAGCCTACCTGGTTAAATAAAGGTGAAATAAAAAAATAAATAAAAATAAATAAAAAAACATGTTCATCTATCATCAGCTGATCCAGGAAATCATTTTCTGAATTCCAGTCAAATGACAAACATCACAACATGCAACAACAATCAAAGTGTTTCTTCATTCATTACTCTGGTAAAGACAGTTATGCCGTGCTCCACGTTGGATCCAACATCCGCAACAAATTGATGTTTATAATGTGTTATTGTCTGCTTGATTTACTCTAGGGCCTCGTTAGTCTGTTTGCACACAGAGATACTTTGCTCAATGTGCAGAGAACTGTTCCTTGATGGATAGGCTATTGTACAACACACAGATCTATTTTCCTATATTTGTTGTTAGGTGAAACAATGGGCCAATTTGGCAAACAGTGTAAAAACCCTCATTGTCAGGCTGATGGAAAAGCCAAAGGGCATTTTACTGGTTTAAGTGTGTTTTAAGTACAGAGGTTGATTTGCGATGACACAAACATTATATTAACCAGGACATTCAAACGAGCCTTACAATTATAATCCAAAGTAGTGTGAAATGCTCTCATAAGCAACCTGGAAATGGAGGTTACTCCCCTGAGTTTTCCCCCATTCACATTCAGAATACATTGTGAATAACTCAAATCTTTGCCCACCATTTTTGCTCCTGGCAGATATACTACATCCATAACTAGTGGTTTCCTCATTAGCAGATATACTACATCCATAACTAGTGGTTTCCTCATTAGCAGATATACTACATCCATAACTAGTGGTTTCCTCATTAGCAGATATACTGCATCCATAACTAGTGGTTTCCTCATTAGCAGTTATACTACATCCATAACTAGTGGTTTCCTCATTACCAGTGTCACAGTGCTGACTTTTGCCCAATACCTGCGCATAAAGAAAGAACAAATACAGCAACCCGGGATCGAACCAGAGACCTTTAGATCTTCAGTCTAACGCTCTCCCAACTGAGCTATTCCGGCAAATCACTCGACCAAATTCCGTGGCACCCTTGACAATTCACATGCATGTGACTCATAATTTGACACTCAAAATGTACATATTAGCCAGTATGGTGATAGAACCCATGACCTTGGCGTTATTAGCACCACACTCTAACCAACTGAGCTAACCGGCCATTTGCTATTTTACTCAATTGTTGAAATGCCGAGCCTCTGCAAGTGCTGGCACTTCAACAAACAAGTCCAACAACAGCATAGCCTGACAAGACTGGACCCTCTTGGTTGCTTCTTGGGAAATTCAAACGGCTGGGGAATTAGCTCAAATGCTTTGCATGCGTGAGGTAGTGGGATCGATGCCCACATTCTCCAAAAGCACATTGTTTTATGGATGCAAGAAAACTCCAGTTCACACTTCATGCAGCCTTGTCTTACGACAACCTACTGTCATGTCCTTCTGTAGCTCAGTTGGTAGAGCATGGCGCTTGTAACGCCAGGGTAGTGGGTCCGATTCCCGGGACCACCCATACGTAGAATGTATGCACACATGACTGTAAGTCGCTTTGGATAAAACGTCTGCTAAATGGCATATATTATTATTATTATATTATGTAGCAATGACAAGCAACTTTAATGTAACACTGATGTCTAACGCTCTCTCAACTGAGCTATTCTGGCAATTCACTCAACATAATTCTGTGGCACCCTTGACAATAGAAAATCACAGAAATCTCGCAGGCTCACAGCACACTTTAAAAGATTCGTAAGAACACCCTGCAACTGGATCTGTAACCGTTGAAAAAAAAAACACCTATCCATGAACATCACCAATCTGTCGTTGTACGATTTCTCTTAAATGACGATAGTTAAATGGCTGGTTCTTTTTTATTGACACCGGAGGCTCCTCGACTTTGACGTGAAGTGGAAAAATAATTTCTCTATTTTCATTTTGGACCTTTAATCCCAGATAAATGGCCATAACTCAAAAACAGTTGAGGCCTAGACGCCATCTTGTTCGGGGCCAACTGGCTCTACTTCCCCTTAATATAATAGTTGTGTTCAAATATTGATACAACATGATTCTTCTACAAAGTCCTCCAATTAATGTAAATTTCCATGGAATTTGAAGCCTTTTCTATAAAGGCATGGATGGGATTTGAACCCATGGTCTTCAGTTTACGAGACCGACGCCTTACCACTTGGCCACCATGCCACTCTATACTGCAATATATATATATGATGCCATAAAAAGTTGGCAACCATGCCACTTCTGTTCTATAAATGTACTAACAGGGATTGAAAGCATGTTCTTCAGATTAAAAGACCAAATTATTTAGCACATCTCTGTTTCCTGCTTAGAATTTCAACATATTGGAAAATAGAAGTTGGGTCTTTGCAAAAAAAATGGAGAAGCTGGGGATTGAACCCAGGACCTCATACATAAATGGCATATATATATATATATATATATATATATATATATATATATATGCATAGCATGCGCTCTACCACTGAGCTACACCCCTTTCTGGGAAAGAAAAATTGTTTCTTATTTTCTTAAATTTCTCCATTATTATTGCAGGTAAGCCAGTTAAGAACAAGTTCTCATACACAACTGCGACCAGGCCAAGGTAAAGCAAAGCAGTGCAATTCATTTGCAGTCTGGACGTGGAGGGTGAACATCTCCTGCTCTGACTGCAGCTGGAAGGGACTGCTGCGAGAGGACTAGGCCGCCTGTGATTGCCTTGATAAGGCGGGCTTTACCTAGCATAGACTTACAGATGACCTGGAGCCAGTGGTTCTGGCGACGAGTTACACATGGAACAAACTAGCTCACAGTCAATAACAAAATAGAAGGGATTTTTAAAAAAGGCAATAAATATGCCATAGTACTGAAGTAGTCACAATTTAGCAAATGAACACTGGAGTGATAGATGAGCAGATGATTATGTGCAAGTAGAAATACTGGTGTGCAAAAGTGCAGAAAGTAAATAAAAACAATATGGCGATGAGGTAGGTAGATTGGGTGGGCTATTTACAGATGGGCATCTCCTGCTCTGACTGCAGCTGGAAGGGACTGCTGCGCAAGGACTAGGCCGCCTGTGATTGCCTTGATAAGGTGGAGCTTTACCTAGTATAGACTTACAGATGACCTGGAGCCAGTGGTTCTGGCGACGAATATGTAGCGAGGGCCAGCCGACTAGAGCATACAGGTCGCAGTGGCCATATCAAGACAATTGACCTTTTCTTTACACTGTTGTGATGAAAGTACATTTCCATAATATCAGCTATCTACCATAAACGTCGAACAGGGATTGAACCCATGTGCTTCAGTTAACAAAAACAGATGGCTTTGCGCATCTATTTCATTCTTAGAATGTCAACATTGTGCAAAGTGGGAGTTGTGCAAAAGCTAATTTAACAAGTGAATACTCTCAAAAGACAAGTTGGGGAATACTGTAGGTAAGGGAATACCCCCTGTATTGGACAAAAATGAATGGGAAGTCATTGGCATCAGACAAACCATATACACATTGTCCAATACCACCCAATTCGGCGTTGATTCATGCAAAGTGTATTGCAAATGCCATATGGCAATTGCCAGTTGTAACACTTTAAAATCCAACAGGTGGCGAATCCGCTCCACCTTGGTTTTCATATTGGAAATGTAACCCAAGTCAACGTCCAAAAGCAACATTTTGAAAAAATGATTTTTTTGTCAAAAACTTATCACCCCTTAAAAAAGTGCTTTCTGGACCGTTTTTCGAAATTCTTTCAATTTTTTGTCAATTACACATGTGTAAGAACTGTATGAATATACTTTTGTCCAATTTTATTATCATATATATATTTATTTTTTTACATGCGCATAAGTAATATGTTTTGTCCATTTTCAATATGATTTCATAGGAAGTCAAAAGTCAAAAGTCAAAAATGTCAAAATTATGTAAAAAACTTCACACACCCTTAATAAAGTGCTTTCTGGACCGTTTTTTGAAATTCTTTCAAATTCTGTGTCAATTACACACATATAAGAACTGTATCAACATACTTTAGTTGTATTTTATTATCATTTAAAAAAAAACGTTTAACTTGTGCATAAGGAATATGATTTCCTCGATGACATCAACACTTGCAGGCTTGTTTTCGAATTGCTGTGCGTTTTGTTGCCAACCTATTTTGCTACCTGACAACTTTACGGGTTTCACTTTTTAATTACCGTTCATGTATTTATTTTTTTCCTCGACTTTTTCACTCCGGACGCTTTATCTGGACACGATTCGTCAGGACCTCCAACAGCCGAAGCTAAGTAGTAACATTAACATGATGCCTTCTAATTGCAGCCGCTGTGCTCGCCTTACGGCGAGGATAGCTGTACTGCAAGCCCAGCTTCAGACGCAATCGTTAGGCAAGGGTAATTTCAGTGTAGGAAAGGATGAAACAGCGTCTGTGCCACCAGTAAGTACAGATAGTAGTATAAATCCCCCTGGCACAGTCCCCGCAGCCGGACAACTTTCTCACGGTTTCTGGAAGGAAATGCTCTAGGAACGCTCAACCGGTGTCGCTCATTCAGCAGACAGAAACTTTCAACCGGTTTTCCCCATTAAGCAGCGGGTCGGTGTCAGAGGCCGAGTCTTCTCTGGTCTCTACTCCTCCCGTTACGGGGTCTGAGACGCCGAAGCTTCCCACCATTAGCTCTGACAAATTGAAAACTCTAGTCATTGGCGACTCCATTACCCGCAGTATTAGACTTAAAGCGAATCATCCAGCGATCATACACTGTTTACCCGGGGGCAGGGCTACCGACGTTAAGGCTAATCTGAAGATGGTGCTGGCTAAAGCTAAAACTGGCGAGTGTAGAGAGTATAGAGATATTGTTATCCACGTCGGCACCAACGATGTTAGGATGAAACAGTCAGAGATCACCAAGCGCAACATAGCTTCTGCGTGCATATCAGCTAGAAAGATGTGTCGGCATCGAGTAATTGTCTCTGGCCCCCTCCCAGTTAGGGGAGTGATGAGCTCTACAGCAGAGTCTCACAACTCAATCGCTGGTTGAAAACTGTTTTCTGCCCCTCCCAAAAGATATAATTTGTAGATAATTGGCCCTCTTTCTGGGACTCACCCACAAACAGGACCAAGCCTGACCTGCTGAGGAGTGACGGACTCCATCCTAGCTGGAGGGGTGCTCTCATCTTATCTGCCAACATTGACAGGGCTCTAACTCCTCTAGCTCCACAATGAAATAGGGTGCAGGCCAGGCAGCAGGCTATTAGCCAGCCTGCCAGCATAGTGGAGTCTGCCACTAGCATAGTTAGTGTAGTCAGCTCAGCTATCACCATTGAGACCGTGTCTGTGCCTCGACCTAGGTTGGGCAAAACTAAACATGGCGGTGTTCGCCTTAGCAATCTCACTAGGATAATGACCACCTCCATTCCTGTCATTACTGAAAGAGATCATGATATCTCACATCTCAAAATAGGGCTACTTAATGTTAGATCCCTTACTTCAAAGGCAATTATAGTCAATGAACTAATCACTGATCATAATCTTGATGTGATTGGCCTGACTGAAACATGGCTTAAGCCTGATGAATTTACTGTGTTAAATGAGGCCTCACCTCCTGGCTACACTAGTGACCATATCCCCCGTGCATCCCGCAAAGGCGGAGGTGTTGCTAACATTTACGATAGCAAATTTCAATTTACAAAAAAAAAAATGACGTTTTCGTCTTTTGTGCTTCTAGTCATGAAATCTATGCAGCCTACTCAATCACTTTTTATAGCTACTGTTTACAGGCCTCCTGGGCCATATACAGCGTTTCTCACTGAGTTCCCTGAATTCCTATCAGACCTTGTAGTCATTGCAGATAATATTCTAATCTTTGGTGACTTTAATATTCACATGGAAAAGTCCACAGACCCACTCCAAAAGGCTTTTGGAGCCATCATCGACTCAGTGGGTTTTGTCCAACATGTCTCTGGACCCACTCACTCTCACAGTCATACGCTGGACCTAGTTTTGTCCCATGGAATAAATGTTGTGGATCTTAATGTTTTTCCTCATAATCCTGGACTATCGGACCACCATTTTATTACGTTTGCAATTGCAACAAATAATCTGCTCAGACCCCAACCAAGGAACATCAAAAGTCGTGCTATAAATTCACAGACAACACAAAGATTCCTTGATGCCCTTCCAGACTCCTCTGCCTACCCAAGGACGCCAGAGGACAAAAATCCGTTAACCACCTAACTGAGGATCTCAATTTAACCTTGCGCAATACCCTAGATGCAGTTGCACCCCTAAAAACTAAAAAAATGTCTCATAAGAAACTAGCTCCCTGGTACACAGAAAATACCCGAGCTCTGAAGCAAGCTTCCAGAAAATTGGAACGGAAATGGCGCCACACCAAACTGGAAGTCTTCCGACTAGCTTGGAAGGACGGTACCGTGCAGTACCGAAGAGCCCTTACTGCTGCTCGATCGTCCTATTTTTCTAACTTAATTGAGGAAAATAAGAACAATCCGAAATTCCTTTTTGATACTGTGGCAAAGCTAACTAAAAAGCAGCATTCCCCAAGAGAGGATGACTTGCACTTTAGCAGTGATAAATTCATGAACTTCTTTGAGGAAAAGATTATGATTATTAGAAAGCAAATTACGGACTCCTCTTTAAACCTGCGTATTCCTCCAAACCTCAGTTGTCCTGAGTCTGCACAACTCTGCCAGGACCTAGGATCAAGAGAGACGCTCAAGTGTTTTAGTACTATATCTCTTGACACAATGATGAAAATAATCATGGCCTCTAAACCTTCAAGCTGTATACTGGACCCTATTCCAACTAAACTACTGAAAGAGCTGCTTCCTGTGCTTGGCCCTCCTATGTTGAACATAATAAACGGCTCTCTATCCACCGGATGTGTACCAAACTCACTAAAAGTGGCAGTAATAAAGCCTCTCTTGAAAAAGCCAAACCTTGACCCAGAAAATATAAAAACTATCGGCCTATATCGAATCTTCCATTCCTCTCAAAGATTTTAGAGAAGGCTGTTGCGCAGCAACTCACTGCCTTCCTGAAGACAAACAATGTATACGAAATGCTTCAGTCTGGTTTTAGACCCCATCATAGCACTGAGACGGCACTTGTGAAGGTGGTAAATGACATTTTGATGGCATCGGACCGAGGCTCTGCATCTGTCCTCGTGCTCCTAGACCTTAGTGCTGCCTTTGATACCATCGATCACCACATTCTTTTGGAGAGATTGGAAACCCAAATTGGTCTACACGGACATGTTCTGGCCTGGTTTAGGTCTTATCTGTCGGAAAGATATCAGTTTGTCTCTGTGAATGGTTTGTCCTCTGACAAATCAACTGTACATTTCGGTGTTCCTCAAGGTTCTGTTTTAGGACCACTATTGTTTTCACTATATATTTTACCTCTTGGGGATGTTATTCGAAAACATAATGTAAACCTTCACTGCTATGCGGATGACACACAGCTGTACATTTCAATGAAACATGGTGAAGCCCCAAAATTGCCCTCGCTAGAAGCATGTGTTTCAGACATAAGGAAGTGGATGGCTGCAAACTTTCTACTATTAAACTCGGACAAAACAGAGATGCTTGTTCTAGGTCCCAAGAAACAAAGAGATCTTCTGTTGAATCTGACAATTAATCTTAATGGTTGTACAGTCGTCTCAAATAAAACTGTGAAGGACCTCGGCGTTACTCTGACCCTGATCTCTCTTTTTTGAAGAACATATCAAGACCATTTCGAGGACAGCTTTTTTCCATCTACGTAACATTGCAAAAATCAGAAACTTTCTGTCCAAAAATGATGCAGAAAAATTAATCCATGCTGTTGTCACTTCTAGGTTAGACTACTGCAATGCTCTATTTTCCGGCTACCCGGATAAAGCACTAAATAAACTTCAGTTAGTGCTAAATACGGCTGCTAGAATCCTGACTAGAACCAAAAAATTTGATCATATTACTCCAGTGCTAGCCTCTCTACACTGGCTTCCTGTCAAAGCAAGGGCTGATTTCAAGGTTTTACTGCTAACCTACAAAGCATTACATGGGCTTGCTCCTACCTACCTCTCTGATTTGGTCCTGCCGTACATACCTACACGTACGCTACGGTCACAAGACGCAGGCCTCCTAATTGTCCCTAGAATTTCTAAGCAAACAGCTGGAGGCAGGGCTTTCTCCTATAGAGCTCCATTTTTATGGAACGGTCTGCCTACCCATGTCAGAGACGCAAACTCGGTCTCAACCTTTAAGTCTTTACTGAAGACTCATCTCTTCAGTGGGTCATATGATTGAGTGTAGTCTGGCCCAGGAGGGGGAAGGTGAACGGAAAGGCTCTGGAGCAACGAACCGCCCTTGCTGTCTCTGCCTGGCCGGTTCCCCTCTTTTCACTGGGATTCTTTGCCTCTAACCCTGTTACGGGGCTGAGTCACTGGCTTGCTGGGGCTCTCTCGTGCCGTCCCTGGGGGGTGCGTCACCTGGGTGGGTTGATTCACTGTTGTGGTCGGCCTGTCTGGGTTCCCCCTCTTGGGTTGTACCGTGTCGGAGATCTTTGTGGGCTATACTCGGCCTTGTCTCAGGATGGTAAGTTGGTGGTTGAAGATTTCCCTCTAGTGGTGTGGGGCTGTGCTTTGGCAAAGTGGGTGGGGTTATATCCTTCCTGTTTGGCCCTGTCCGGGGTGTCCTCGGATGGGGCCACAGTGTCTCCTGACCCTCCTGTCTCAGCCTCCAGTATTTATGCTGCAGTAGTTTATGTGTCGGGGGCTAGGGTCAGTTTGTTTATCTGGAGTACTTCTCCTGTCCTATTCAGGTGTCCTGTGTGAATCTAAGTGTGCGTTCTCTAATTCTCTCCTTCTCTCTTTCTTTCTCTCTCTCTCGGAGGACCTGAGCCCTAGGACCATGCCCCAGGACTACCTGACATGATGACTCCTTGCTGTCCCCAATCCACCTGGCCATGCTGCTGCTCCAGTTTCAACTGGCCTGGGCCCTAGGACCATGTCCCAGGACTACCTGACATGAGGACTCCTTGCTGTCCCAGTCCACCTGGCCATGCTCCTGCTCCAGTTTCAACTGTTCTGCCTTACTATTATTCAACCATGCTGGTCATTTATGAACATTTGAACATCTTGGCCACGTTCTGTTATAATCTCCACCCGGCACAGCCAGAAGAGGACTGGCCACCCCACATATGCTCTCTCTAATTCTCTCTTTCTTTCTCTCTCGGAGGACCTGAGCCCTAGGACCGTGCCCCAGGACTACCTGACATGATGGCTCCTTGCTGTCCCCAGTCCACCTGACTGTGCTGCTGCTCCAGTTTCAACTGTTCTGCCTTATTATTATTTGACCATGCTGGTCATTTATGAACATTTGAACATCTTGGTCATGTTCTGTTACAATCTCTACCCGGCACAGCCAGAAGAGGACTGGCCACCCCACATAGCCCGGTTCCTCTCTAGGTTTCTTCCTAGGTTTTGGCCTTTCTAGGGAGTTTTTCCTAGCCACCGTGCTTTTACACCTGCATTGTTTGCTGTTTGGGGTTTTAGGCTGGGTTTCTGTACAGCACTTTGAGATATCAGCTGATGTACGAAGGGCTATATAAATAAATTTGATTTGATTTGATTTGTCCATTTACAATATGATTTCATCGGAAGTCAAAAGTCAAAGTCAAAAGTCACTTTTTTGGGGGCCAAATGCCATAAGAAATTTGACAAGCTCGAAAATCCTGCAGAAATGCAAAATTGACTGGCCTGATGAACTCGGGATGGCCGGGCAGTGATAGTTGTTCCTTTCCATCACTCGTTGTGTTGATTTCATCATGTCCATTTGTTTATGTTTTCTCACTTTTGCAAAGTCACTGTGCATTTGCAATGTGGTTCAATGGGCATGTACCATCACGATTTTGTCATGCTATAAAAATCCTGCAGGAATGCAAAATTGACTGGCCTGATGAACACAGGATGGCCTGGCAGAGATAGTTGTTCCTTTCCATCACTCGTTGTGTTGATTTCATCATGTCCATTTGGTGATGTTTTTTCACTATAGAATCATATTGCAAATGCACGTGCAACTAGTAACCCAAATATAAAAATATGGTTGTAAATGCATTTACCAGGACTCCTATTGTCGTGCCAGCCTCTGCAAGTGCTGGCACGTCAACAAACAAGTCCACCAACAGCATAGCCTGACAAGACTGGACCCTCTTGGTTGCTTCTTGCGGAAATTCCAAACGGCTGGGGAATTAGCTCAAATGCTTTGCACGCGTGAGGTAGTGGGATCGATGCCCACATTCTCCAAAAGCACAATGTTATATGGATCCAAGAAAACTCCAGTTCACACTTCATGCAGCCTTGTCTTACGACAACCTACTGTCATGTAAACAATGACAAGAAACTGTCATGTAACAATGACAGAAACTCTCATGTAACACTGATGTTACAATGTCAGATGAAAAGAAAGACATTACTTACTTTCCAGAGAGCGGCGTATCACACTCTAACCAACTGAGCTAGCCGGCCGCTGGCTACAGAGCACAATTGTTGAGATACACTGAGCCTCTGCAAGTGCTGGAGCGCTGAAACTAACAAGTCCACCAACAGCATAGCCTGACAAGACTGGACACGCTTGGTTGCTCCTTGTGGCAATTCAAACAGCTGGGGTAATTTGATCAATTGATACAGTGTTTGCTTTGCATGCTATAGGTAGTGGGATCGATGCCCGCATTCCCCAAAAACATTTTTTTTGTGGATCCAAGAAAGCTGCAGTTCACACTTTCATGCAGCCTTGCTCGACAACCTACCGTCAAGCAATGACAAGCAAATTCTAATGTAACACTGATGTCAAAATGTCGATGAAAAGCAAGAAATTACTTACTTTCAGAGGAGCA